>NW_026719419.1:0-11359 GCF_029784015.1 Lycium ferocissimum | reverse complement strand
CTCCAAGGCCGAATGCCTTGTCTTTTTTTCTCCTCTCTTTCTTGCTTTCTTGTCTCTTGAAAACTCTAGAGAAATAAGATGAATTAATCATCTTCCCCTCATATATATACTTAGCCCCCTCCAATAATAATCCACCATATTTTAACTTGGCTTAAAATTATTTGGCCAAATAACGCAACGGGGGCCCATGGCCAAGTGGTCTCTTTCTTGAAATTTCTAGCAAATTTCATCTTTTTCATGAAAATATTTTCCCTTCATTTCAAATTTGCCCCTAACCTTTCTCCGTATTTCCATGAGTCGTTTTGCAAATTTACCATTTTACCCCTGGCCTTTCTTATTATTCCAACTTTACAATTTTCCATAGGCGACTTGTGTCACTTGCCTCGACTTACCCGAGGGTACAAAATACGGGATGTAACACATTACTTCCAACTTTGCATTCTTAAGGCTTATAAATGACATTTGGTACTTATGACCAATTGTAGATTTTGGAGGAAACGGGATTTGAGTTTGGACAAGCGTAAAAGCGAATAAGGTATGTAAAGCTTGCTCTTTCCTTCTCTTGGCATGTCCTAGGTATGTTAGGCTAAGATACGAGCTTTGGGGACGACTCTGCTCCTCTAATCCGAGCTTCATTTTGGCCCTTTTTCATTCGGTAGAATTGAATTAAAAATGTCTTGTTTGTTGAAATAAGTGCTTAAACGTCCGTAGCTTGCCCAAATGATATTGGAGGGCCTAGAATCCTTTTGTATATGACTTCGTAAGGCCTAACGACCATAGTTTGGGGTACGCCGCCTCAATTTGACCGAGGTGGGGCCCACGCATTCCGAGATCTCCCTATGTCGCCCGTTTGGTATATTTTGTGATTTTGAAAAGAGAACTTTTGACTATCGCTCCGATTACTATAAAATAGTTATTTTAACTACTTCATTGAGTTTGATAATACATTTTGACACATAAGAACGATTTCAGAAGGTTGTAACTTTTGTATACTAATTCCGATAAATCTGAAACTTGTTTCTGCACTTCCCGATGTTAGTAAATATATTTGGTCATCGAATTTTGGAAGGCAACCTAATTGTTTATTTGCTCTTATGCATGTGATTTTGATATGTGACTATGACTTCTGAGGTTCGGTTTGGTATGTTGAGTGATGTCGCCGCTGGATTCTTGGCGCGGTGAAAGTGTGATATTGACCGCCGGATTCTTGGCCGCGGTAAGTGTGATATTGACCCGGATTCTTGGCCGCGGTAAGTGTGTTATTGACCGCTGGATTCTTGGCCGCGGTAAGTGTGATATTGACCGCTGGATTCTTGACCGCGGTATGTGTATGCGTGGTATTACCGCTGGGTTCCTGGCCGCGGTATGTGAATATGCGATATTACCGCTAGGTTCTTGGCCGCGGTATGTGTATATGTGGTATGTAATATGTGATGGTTTGAGGATATGATATGTCTTCGATGGATGATACAACATGATATGTGGTAGGATGTATGATAACGTGACGGTACGTTTGTGATTATTATTATTTTATTTATTGTTTTATTTATGGATCGGGCCGTACGTTCCTCGGCATTCGGTTAACGTCAGTTTCTAAGACATGTTCTATTCCCCGTATATGTGAGTCAGAAATGTTTTTCAAAATAAGGCTAAGCATTTCGGGCATTCTGATGATTATATTTGCCTTACAGATCGCTTATGATGACTTGTATTTCGGATTTAAGTATCCTAGTATTTGGGTTATTATGCTCACGTTCTGTATACCTTACATCGATTATGATTTCGTTTCTGTACTTTCTGCTTTGCATACTCAGTACATATTCCGTACTGACCCCCTTTCTTCGGGGGCTGCGTTTCATGCCGCGCAGGTACCCACAGATGAGTAGATGATGTTAGCAGGAGATGTTCCAGCGGGATTGGCGAGCTCCATTTCCTCCGGAGTGCTGCCGAGTCTGAGTGCGTTTGTGTGGTATCTGAGATGTTGGTAGAGACTTTGCGACCGTTGTCGTGTGCGTGATATGTCGGTTTGTAATCGCTATGTAGGCCGATATATTATTATGCATTATATTACGTATTTGTGGTGGCTACGGATTTTGTTTGATTTGAAGAGATGAAAGGCGGGTATGTTTTCCGAAAAATTTTCACCCCGTGCTTATGTTATGTTTTGTGGGCCCGCATGGCTATGAGTATTATGAGAGTACGCGGGTTCGCTCGGACCTAGGTAAGGGTCGGGTGCCCATCACACCATCGGATTAAGGGTGTGACAAATTGGTATCGGAAGCGATTCGTCCTAGGGGGTTGCAAAGTCGTGTCCGGTAAGTCTTGTTTATGGTGTGTTGCGCGCCACATTTATAAACGGAGGCTACCGGGCATTTAGGATGGATTCCTTTCTTTCATATCTGAGATCGTGCCATAGAGCCAAGTCATAGGGAATGAGATTTCTCTTACTGACCTTTGGTTTCAGCAGAAGAATGGCATCGACAGAAGGAAGTGATCAGCGATATTGGAAGTTACAAAGTACGCAGGTAAGCAAAGGTATGACAGGTATATGTCAGGGAAGATATTGAAATATGATCGAAATGTAAAGTTGAAAACTGAAAAGGAAAGTGAATAAGAAAGTGTAACAGGTACAGTTTGAGTTGGGCATACGAGGTACGTTTGTCATTTTCGTATGATTATTGTTATTGGGAGCCCTGTGAGGCTGTGATATGATATGATATGTGTATATGTATGTTGGCCCTGTGAGGCATTGTTGGTATTTCCTGCGTGTAGGTTTTGAGATAGTGACAATTACAGAGGAAACTCTGCCGAAATTTTTCCAGAAACAAAAAAAAAAAAAAAAATGAGATATGGGTTTGTAATACGACTTGAAAGGTCGCGCCGATAGTAATAGTGAGATTAAGACAAGAGTACAGAGGAAAAGAATTGTGATGTATATGAACGTATTGATAAGATAGCTTGTGAGCTATTAAGGATAAAGTTGATCGAAAGGGTAAAAGGTTAAGGAGTGGTACACTATGAGATCGAATAAGAACGGGACAATGTGAATATAATGAAGATTGTTATGAAATTAAGAAAAGCCTAGGGAGAAGATGACTTGGGAAGCTGAAAAGACGATGAAGAAGAAATATGGTTGGGAGATGAGACGGTATGTCATGGTAAGAAAGGAAACCCCCCGAGATCTTTATAAGACCCTATGCGACTAGTTGAACATTCGAGGACGAATGTTCTAAAGAGGGAAGGATGTTATACCCCGCGTTTTCAGAGCATGAGTTTGACATGTACCTCATCGTAGTAATGGGATGTTTTGAAAGGCACAAGCCACGGAGTACGTAACGACGAAGAGAAAGGGTGAATTACGATCTCGTAAGTCGTAATCGGAAAGAATATTTTGAAACACGGTAACATGACCATTATTAGTGTAATAAGTGATAAATATCATGTATGGAGAATTTTGGAATATTTCGGGATTGAGCAAATTGAAGAAAATAAGTTCGACGAAAATTTGAGAAACACGGGACTGATTTTAGTCAACTTTGGAGGCGCATATCTCATAGTATATGTGGAGTTTTAAGGTGTTTCAAAATCCTAAAATGAAGTTCGTCGAGTCTAGTTTGTAATGCAACAAACCGTTCATTGATAGGACATCGGAGTAGAGAATTATAGACGTTACAAACTGAAAGGTCGACGCAGAAACAGCATTCCCGCGGTACCGCTACAGTACCGCTACAGTGCTGCTACAGTACTGATCGTAGCTACGGTGAAACCGACTTCGCAGTCCGTTTTAAGGGACAAAAATCTCATTTTTTTTCAGCACAAAAGTCCCAATATTTCCAGAAAATTCAGCACAAAAAAGGAGCAAATATACCTCACAAAATGAGGATTTTGAGTGAAATTTCAAGTAATGAAGTACCAATCGAAGTCGGGAAGCGCATAGTCACGAATATAATTTCATTTTGGAATTAGAGGAGCATGGGAACAAGAAAATGTTGAAGAAGGTAAGTTTTAATCCTCTTTTCACATGTTATGGATGGTTTATATGTGTTGTGGTGTGTGGAAATTCATGAAATATGGTATGTTGAAGTTGGAAATGTAGGTGTTGGCCGTGTGATGTATGGAATTGGTATGGAAATGGATTAATTTTGTTTAAGGTGTTAGTTGAGTTGTCGTGATCCTTATGATGTAAATGAGGGCTAAATGGTTTAAGTTGGCAATAAAATGGATTGTAGAAGGTTATGTCATTTTAGTGTGATTTTATGATATTATGGAAAATGAAGTTGTTAGAGTATGGATTGATGTTGTTGATCATGAATTTGTTAGTAGGAAATGTGTTTGATGGTTTTGTTATATATGTAAGACTTTTGGGTGAAATATGGAATTGATGGAATTATTGAATATTGGATATATGGCTTGGAATATTCTTGGCCTATGTTTGTATGATCTTAAATTAGTGTATGAATATGGAAATATTGATATTGACTTGAAAGTGTAAAGTTGGTTTGGAAGTTGTTGCATTATTCGGAAAAGAAGACTATTTATGTTAGAATGCGTTTTAGTCGATCATTGATGACTATTGGTATTGTTGTTTGGTATGGTTGTTGCTATTTGAGCCGAGTTGAAATCTCGGGGTTGGTGTATTTACGGGGAGATCTTTGTCGAAATTTCTATAGACAAGCATTACTTCCAACTTTGCATTCTTAAGGCTTATAAATGACATTTGGTACTTATGACCAATTGTAGATTTTGGAGGAAACGGGATTTGAGTTTGGACAAGCGTAAAAGCGAATAAGGTATGTAAAGCTTGCTCTTTCCTTCTCTTGGCATGTCCTAGGTATGTTAGGCTAAGATACGAGCTTTGGGGACGACTCTACTCCTCGGAATCCGAGCTTCATTTTGGCCCTTTTTCATTCAGTAGAATTGAATTAAAAATGTCTTGTTTGTTGAAATAAGTGCTTAAACGTCCGTAGCTTGCCCAAATGATATTGGAGGGCCTAGAATCCTTTGTATATGACTTCGTAAGGCCTAACGACCATAGTTTGGGGTACGCCGCCTCAATTTGACTGAGGTGGGGCCCACGCATTCCGAGATCTCCCTATGTCGCCCTGTTTGGTATATTTTTGTGATTTTGAAAAGAGAACTTTTGACTATCGCTCCGATTACTATAAAATAGTTATTTTAACTACTTCATTGAGTTTGATAATACATTTTGACACATAAGAACGATTTCAGAAGGTTGTAACTTTTGTATACTAATTCCGATAAATCGAAACTTGTTTCGCACTTCCGATGTTAGTAAATATATTTGGTCATCGAATTTTGGAAGGCAACCTAATTGTTTATTTGCTCTTATGCATGTGATTTTGATATGTGACTATGACTTCTGAGGTTCGGTTTGGTATGTTGAGTGATGTCGCCGCTGGATTCTTGGCCGCGGTAAGTGTGATATTGACATGTTGGATTCTTGGCCGCGGTAAGTGTGATATTGACCGCCGGATTCTTGGCCGCGGTAAGTGTGTTATTGACCGGCGGATTCTTGGCGCGGTAAGTGTGATATTGACCGCTGGATTCTTGACCGCGGTATGTGTATGCGTGGTATTACCGCTGGGTTCCTGGCCGCGGTATGTGAATATGCGATATTACCGCTAGGTTCTTGGCCGCGGTATGTGTGTATATGTGGTATGTAATATGTGATGGTTTGAGGATATGATATGTCTTTGATCGGATGATACAACATGATATGTGGTAGGATGTATGATAACGTGACGGTACGTTTGTGATTATTATTATTTTATTTATTATTTTATTTATGGATCGGGCCGTACGTTCCTCGGCATTCGGTTAACGTCAGTTTCTAAGACATGTTCTATTCCCCGTATATGTGAGTCAGAAATGTTTTTCAAAATAAGGCTAAGCATTTCGGGCATTCGATGATTATATTTGCCTTAAATACGCTTATGATGACTTGTATTTCGGATTTAAGTATCCTAGTATTTGGGTTATTATGCTCACGTTCTGTATACCTTACATCGATTATGATTTCGTTTCTGTACTTTCTGCTTTGCATACTCAGTACATATTCCGTACTGACCCCCTTTCTTCGGGGGGCCGCGTTTCATGCCGCGCGGTACCCACGGATGAGTAGATGATGTTAGCGAGGAGATGTTCCGGCGGGATTGGCGAGCTCCATTTCCTCGGGAGTCTTTGCGCCGAGTACGAGTGCGTTTGTGTGGTATCCGAGATGTTGGTAGAGACTTTGCGTGACAGTGTCGTGTGCGTGATATGTCGGTTTGTAATCGGCTATGTAGGCGATATATTATTATGCATTATATTACGATTTGTGGTGGCTACGGATTTTGTTTGATTTGAAGAGATGAAAGGCGGGTATGTTTTCCGAAAAATTTTCACCTTGTGCTTATGTTATGTTTTGTGGGCCCAGTATGGCTATGAGTATTATGAGAGTCTGCGGGTTCGCTCGGACCTAGGTAAGGGTCGGGTGCCCATCACACCCTATCGGATTAAGGGTGTGACATGCCGAGTCAAAGTGTTCGTGTCATGGTTTTTAGCATATGTTAGAGACTTTGCAGACAGTGTCCTGTGGATAGTGCGTCGGGAAGCGCGAGTAGATTGTAAATGTTAAAAGAGTTTGTATTTCCAGATAATGATTGTTGTTTGAAAAGTTTCATGTTTTCTTAAAAATTTTCGAAATGGCAGGTTTTATTATACGAATGTTTAAGGGTTCGCTCGACTGCGAGAGAGTCGGGTGCCCATCACACCCTAGTGAGGTCGGGGTGTGACAAAGTGGTATCGAGCAGGAGTCCGTCCTAGGGGTTGTCGCGCAAAGTCGTGTCCGGTAGAGTCTTGTTTATGGTGTGTTGCGCGCCACACTTATAAACAAGAGGCTACGGGGCATCTAGGGATCATTGACCTTCTTTCATATCTAAGAATTGTTGACCTTCTTTCATATTTAAGATCGTGCGATAGAGCTCAGTCATAGGGTATGAAGTCCCTTGTACTAACCTTTTATTTCAGCTGAAGGACGACGTCGATAAAAGAAAGCGACCTATGACATCAACAGTTACAAAGTACGGTGGTAAACAACGGCGCAGACGAGGCATGTTGGATGAGGTAAGAATATTGAAGTATTACTGAAATGTAAGTCGGGAGAATGAAAGTGAAGGTGAACATTAAGAATCGAAAAGGGTAAGACGGTAATTGTACAAGAAAGGGCGTGTTACAAAAATGCCTCAGAATCTGTGAAGCTATGACTGGCTCCAGATTAGGTAGTAAAGAGCACATGAGGGAGTGGACGCGATTATATCAGCATTAAGGCACCAGATCCCACCAAAGTTCCGGGGTTAAGCGTGCTCAGGTAGGAGCGATTTCATGATGGGTGACCCCCTGGGAAGTCTACCGAAATTTTCACAAATGTAGATCCAAGAGACAAATGAGAAATTAGAATGTACGAGATGGTTGGAGACCACAAAAAGGCCGCATAGCACGCGACAGGCCAGATTAGAGAAGAGGCAGAGAGTCCATTACGATTCTGAAATTTGGATAGGCTTGAACTACGTTTGGAAGTATTTTGTGGATTAGCTGATAATAATTATGCGCGTACGTATGAATGCGTATGATGCCTCATTCGTGATTGAATTAGTGAGCACGTGTGTCCCAACGTGAAGATTGTTGACGTGTAAGGAGCCCCTTAAAAGGGGGGAAGCGGATAAGAAAAATGTAAGAGTGGGATAAGAACAGTTGATATAACAGTGTGTTTGGTATGGGCATTTGGGCTACCAATGAAGCCCCCCCCGCTCGCTGAAGTAAGTTGCTAAAATTGGAGAAACCAGCAATAGCTATAAAAAGGGAAGCTCCCCCGAGGTGCTTGCGAGACCCCGCATGACTAAGTGAACATTCGAGGACGAATGTTCTAAAGGGGGGAAGAATGTTATATCTCGCATTTCGCACGTCGGAATATTTTAAGTTGGTTGTGAAGAATTATGGACAAGGTTATCTCTCGGCGTTGTTTTACGACGAATGGGTTATGATTTTATTGGATGGGAATATTAAAGAAAATTTGGGGTTAAAAGTGGAATATTGGGAATTAGAAGTTCATGAAAAATAAGGCCATGTGTAGTGTGGGCCATGGCCACTTGGAAGCTTAATATATGTAGAACTAAGATGACTTATTAAGTCATTTTCAACATGTTCATCTTTTGGAAATTTCTTGAAACTTGGAGAAATTTGGAGGGAAAGAAAAGTCAAAAAAAAAAAAGAAGAAAAGAAAAGGAGTCAAGGTGGCCGGCCATGTGCATGGCTTGTGCCATCTAGTGATATATATATGTGAAGGCAAGACCATAAGTCATAATTTCCCTAGAATTTTCAAGAAAACTTGAGAAAATTCAAGTTGGCCATTCGGCCTTATTCAAAAAAAAAAAAAAGAAGAAACCGAGAGGGAGAGAGAGAGAACCAAGGGAGATTGCTCATGAAAAATCCTTTTCTTCTAGCTTTCATACTAATTGAGAGGTCCTCTATCTTATGGAGTAGTTGTTGGAGGGAGTAGTCTTGCCATGTATAACTTAGCCAAAGAGAGTGAAGAAGGTAAGAGGGAAGGTATGATTCAATTCTCTTTTGCATGTTTTGTAGATGTTTGGACGTTTATAATGCATGGAAGTGAATAAAAATCATGAATCCTTGAATGTTGATGTTTGAGTGTGGTGTTATGTGTGTAGCCGTGAGGGGCTGCTTTGGAGGGAGTAGGATGCACAAATTTTATGTTGTATTTTGGTAGTTGTTTGTTGTGGATTATGTGGTGAGAATGAAAGTTTAATGACTTATGTTGAAGTTGTAATGTCGTGTGGGCTGTTTTGGGAAGTCAATGTGATTTTAATATGGCTTCTTGGCTTGATGAAAATATTGTCGCTAACGTATGGGATTGAAGACATAGTTTATGAATTTGAAAGAAAGGAATGCATTGTTGTCGTATTCATTAATTTGGAAGGTTTTGGGTAATGTTGTAAGTTGGTTGGGCTGATTTGAACACCTTATGGATTGCCCGAGATGATCTTGATTCATGCTTGAATGGCCTTGAAATAATATTTGAACGTATGATCATTGATTTTGGTTTGAATGTATGAAGTTTATTTGAATGAATGTGATGTTGTCGCCTTATGTAGAAATGAGTTGTTAATGTTGGAATGCGTTGGAAATTGAATATTGATGTTGTTGGCATTCTATGCGATAATGTGGCCGAGTTCCATTCTCGGATTGTTATTGAATTTGGGCCGAGCCATAATTCTCGGGATGGTGTATTTACAGAGGAGATGCTGCCCAAATTTTTGTAGACAAGTGAAGAATGGGAGAGTTGAAGGCATAAAGGTCTACTATTGACAATTGGTAAACATGACCATTTGCAAATTCTGGGCGAAACGGGATTCGAGATTGAACGAGCATAAGACGTCCGAAAGGTATGTGAAGCTATCCCTCTCCTTCTTTTGGCATGTCTTAGGTGTATTAGGCTTGAATTTGAGCCTCGGGGTTATTCTGTTCATCGAAATCCAACTCGGAAATGGAGCACTATTCATTCAGTGCGATTGAACTAGAATCTTGATATTTTGTTGGAAAATGTTCAAACGTCCGTAACTTGCAGGAATGTGATCGAACTGCCTTGAAACTTCATAGATGACTCCATTAAGTGATATTTTTATTATTTAAACTTTTCAAAACCACTCCGAAGGGGGTGTGATATATTATTTTCTAAAGCTTTCTTAAAACCACCCCGAAGGGGGTGTGATATATTATTTTCTAAGGCTTTTCTAAAACCACTCCGAAGGGGTGCGTACAAAACCACTCCGAAGGGGAGTGTGATATTTTATAAAACTTTTTAAAAACCACCGAAGGGGGGTGCGATATTTTATTATTATTATTACTATTATTAATATGCCCGAAGGGACTAGGATTAGTATTATGTCGCGGTGGCATGCCCGATGGGGCCGGGGTAGCCGTATGCGCGAGTGACATGCCCGAAGGGCTAGGATTATGCCGGGGCCGCATGTCCGATGGGGCCGGGATAGACGTATGTCGGACCGGCATGCCCGAAGGGGCCATCATTTTACGTCGGGGCCGGCATGTCCGATGGGGCCGGGATAGACGTAGTCGGGACCGGCGCACCCGGCGGGGATTAATATTGTTATTATTATTATTATTATTATTATTATTATTATTATTATTATTATTATTATTATTATTATTGTTATTATTATTATTATTATTATTATTATTATCATCATTATCATTATGCCGGAAGCGGCAATGCCCGAAGGGGCCACTATTATTATTGTTAGGCCGGAAGCGGCCGTCCGAAGGGACTATTTTATTTAAATATCTAATTCATGTCAGGTGACCTAAACTTGCTTTTTGTCGTATTTTTCCTGATTTACGCTTTAGTAATGCTTTACATACTCGGACATATTCCGTATCGACCCTCCTTCTTCGGGCTGCGTTTCATGCCACGCAGTGTACACCCGTATGAAGAGAAGACTTGCTAGAAGTTGTCCCCGCGAGATTGGCGAGCTCCACCTCGGGCCGGAGTGTTGCCGAGTCAAAGTGTTCGTGTCATGGTTTTTAGCATATGTTAGAGACTTTGCAAGACGTTGTCCCGTGGATAGTGCGTCGGGGGAAGCGCGAGTAGATTGTAAATGTTAAAAGAGTTTGTATTTCCAGATAATGATTGTTGTTTGAAAAGTTTCATGTTTTCTTAAAAATTTTCGAAATGGCAGGTTTTATTATGCGAATGTTTAAGGGTTCGCTCGACCGAAGAGAGTCGGGTGCCCATCACACCCTAGTGAGGTCGGGGTGTGACAGAAGCCAAGCGAGCATAAAGCGTAATTGAGGTATGTAAAGCCTTGCCTTTCCTTCTTTGGCATGTTCTGAGTATGATAGGCTTGAAAACGAGCCGCAATCACATTTCTGCTTCTCACACTTCGAGATTGAAAATCGCGCAAAACCATTCGGTAAGATTGAGTCATTACTTTACCTTTTTTTGTCGCCAAAGTTGCCTATATGTGCTAACTTCCATAAATGGAGTCGAAACACCCTAAAATGATTATGGACGGCTCCTAAGGTTTATTATCTATAATTTATGTATTTTACTATGGTTGGGTCCGAGGTGGGCCAATACCCTCGATACTCCCGGTATGACTCAAATTGATTTATTTCGGTCCGTTCTGCAAAAGTAACTCTTAATTATGTTTCCGTCCGCCAATTAGTGAGTATTATGACCATCTATCTGAATCTTGATATTAGTCTGACATCTGGAACGATTCTGGACACTCTGTTCTGATATAATCTGACTACTCTGATTCGA
>NW_026719418.1:0-24733 GCF_029784015.1 Lycium ferocissimum | reverse complement strand
GAAGGATGGTTTGGAGAAGAGGGTTGAAGATGGCCATGCTTGCAATATGGCCATTACTTAAAGATTTGCAATTTCAAGTTCTTTTTGCCAAAAGAAGACAACCAAACAAGGCCCTTACTTCATTAAGGGTAGAAGTGTAATAATATAGTTGTCTTCTTTTGAGCTTTAGTATAAATAGTAGTTTCTTTCATTTAGAAGAGTTAGACTATTTTGAATATTCATATTTGATATTGTAAAACTCTTGAGAGTTGAGAGATTGTGAAACCTTTGATTGAGTGTTTGTTGAGAGGATAGGTTATTAGGGAATTCTAATCCCTCTTGGTCATCCTAAGAATTTGGTTGCTTCTTATTCTTAAATTTAGAGGTCTTAGTTTTCTATAACTTTGGTTGCTAAATTGAGTCTAAGTTGTGTCAAATTATCTATCTCTTTTATTTCTTGCATTTTCTTGTTGTTTCGTTTCGATTATTGTATCGGCCCACTTGTGCCTCCTTGGTATCGCACTCGGGGAGAATACGAGACCTCCTACTACCTCATTCAATTGCTTCCACCCCTACTTCCCAAGTTTTCCATTCGACCATCCATACTACCAACCTTATCGTTCAAGGCTTGCAAGGCCCTCATTACATCAACTAGCGTAAGTTCCCCGGTGGGAACTTGTGTTTCATCCTCCGTAGCCATGGTACCTATTAAAGACACTCAACAAAACAAGCAAACACGTTAGATGTTACATCCCATGTTTTCATGCGTTGGAAAGTGTGCGAGTTAAATGACACTAGTAACGGAAACGAGGTTATCCCAAGTTTATAGGTGGTTAGAGTGATTACGGACGTATTATTAGGATTAGAAGTTAAACAAATCGAAGAAAATAAGTTTCGTCGAGGTTCGACATTTATTTGAATGGAACAAGGTCCAAGCTGGACCAGGAAATTAAACCGTCCAACATGAGAAAATTTATCTGAGCCCAGAGGATTTAATCATATTCAAGCATGAAAATCAAGAACTTGGTGTATACAAGGAATGAAGTCCCGAAATGATTTAAGATGAAAAAGTGTGATGACGATGATTGCAAATAATATTTTATGTGTGGCAAATGAGGTTATGGACTAGTGCTATGTCACACGATCATGACAATGAATATATGAAGTGTATTAAAAACGATTACTATTATTTAAGTAAATTGGGACCAAGGAATTAATTATATGTGTAATTAGTTAAATATTGGGGTGTAGTGCAAGAAGAAGAAAAAGAGTAAAAAATTTAATAGATTATTAGTGGGACAACCTTTCCACGTGGATGCATAATGAAATAGGAGAAATGACTCACCTAATATTATTGAGTGATCTGGGCTTACTAGTAATAGGTGTTCAATTCAATATGATTTGGATTAAAATAAAATAGACTTCATAGCCCATTAAGTAGATACAACAACACTTTACGTATCATTTTGCATTCGATTTTTACGCAACTAAAACGTGAATAGTTACTTGAGAGCTTTAGCTATATTAGGAAATTCCACATGAACTTGGAAGCAACGTGTGGAGGTGAAATGATTCTGTTGTGCTGAAGCAAAGCGTGAAGAACATCATACGGGTTTTGTTCTCCGCTTCGATCTCCTTGTTTTATTTTGTCGTGTTGTTGAATCTGGCTTTCTTCAAAGTGGAGTAAGGAGGAAGAAGAGTACTTCTTTGCATATAAGGTAATAAATCCTCTCTCCTAGATGTATTTGATTTATCCAAGTCGTATCTACATTGCTAGATGAAAGAAATACGAAAATTGTGTCGAAAATCGGATAAATTGGTGTTGTAGTTCGGTGGACTGTTTTGGGAGGTTGTTTTTATGAAATTATATGACTGGAAATTAATTGAATAATCTGGAGGTGGTGTTTTTGTTGTTAATATTATTGAGAAATTTCGGAATGAAGATGAGGTTTAAAACTATTGTTTAATTTACAAGCGAGCTTGCCGCTAGTAGCATTATTGTTTGAATTATTGAAACTATTTTTATATTGTTGAGGGGCTGGATCGATGGGATTAATTGTTGATGTTGTTAATATGGTTGTTGGTATAGTTATTGATGATTTGGCCAAGTTGAATTATCGGGGTTGTTGAATTTATAAAGGAAATGCTGTCCGAATTTCTCTAAATGATGTGCTAGCTTAGGGTTGGATTCCTAAGTACCTATAGCTAATGTTTGGTATCTACTGACATTGTTGTAGATCTTGGGAAGCCCGATACTTAGGTTTGGATTAATTAGCTTAAGAAGCGGACAAGGTATGTTAAGGCTATTCCTTTTCTTCTTTTGGCATGGTCTATATGGAACAAACGGACGACGAACGTATAAACTCCAAAGAAGCTCCTATTCTTAGAAATACTAGAATGGCTAATGTTCTTGATTTTCGGCAACTATTTCATTATGTCCTCATATGTGTCCATGATTCCCGAAGTCCTATTTTGATATTATAATCCATAGTGACATTCGAGGGTGTTATGCTTCCAGATTATTCAAAGAGTTTCAGAAATAATCTTATGAGTCTCACTTGCATTATGACTCCAATGAATTCTAGTTCTCAGTGGTACTTGACATGACAGTTGTCTTTGATTCTCAAGTGTCGGTTCACTCTAATCATTCTATTAAGTCCCAGATGATATAGTTTGCATATGGTTACTCATGGTATTCTATCGTGAATGTTAACATATCATTCACCGAGTCCCGGCCGAGTATGTATTCGTTATATTCATGATTATTCACTGAGTCCCTCACTAGAGGGCCGGGTACGGTATATATATGATTACTTCACCGAGTCCCTTACTAGAGGGCCGGGTATGGTATATATTTACATTTTAGTCATTGCCTTCGAGGCTATTCATATTACAGGTGGTTTCTCATACATTCATTATGGCTTATATCTCATTCCTTATGATTATTGTCACCGAGTTACATACGGGCTGTGTCACACCCTAATTTCCGACGTCCCTGTGCCCGGGGGCCCGATTGTGTTCATGCCACACACCCGCATTGTTTTAACCATGCAGGCCCAAAAGTATTGACTAGGTGGTTGGCTATTTTTTGATTGGCAAACTCCATTTTCTTCCAGGATCAAATCAAATCATTATGGTTATCATGTGTGTGTACGGGTATGTCGGGGGCCGTCCCGATTCATATGATTCAAGTGTTTACTCTTAGAGACTTTGCAGACAGTGTCCTGTGGTTAGTATGTTGAGATGTCATGCGTTGAGTAAATCGACCATGTAGGCCGATATGTCGGTTGACTTATTCGATTTTTGATTAATTGAGTATCGTTCGCCAATTTCTATGGTTTGACCGAAAGTACTTTATTATATGTCCGCTTTCATTATGTGAATGCCGCGGCATGAAACTCGCTCTAAGAAGAGTTGGGTGCCCATCATGTCCTACCGAATTGGGGCGTGACATTAGATTAGTAAAATCAACTCACAATCGCTCAAGTGTGCGCACCTTTATTGCCTACAAATTGCTTCCGCTAAAAGATTGTGTGTAAGAGTGTTAATGTCGACTAGTCACAAGGGTTCAAATTCTACTCTTGGTCGGAATAGATTCTTGTTAGACTAAGAAAGACGAACGACTCAATTCAATCTAACGGACTTGAACCAAGAAATTAACAATACAAAAACGAAGAAAAGCACGAAAGAATTGGCACGAAAGAAATGCGGACACAAGAACTAGCAAACACAAGTAGGAACAACTACTAAATGGCTACTAGTTGAGAGACACAAGAAAATGGAATGCAAAAATCGGGAAATAATTAAAATTTTGGGCCCGGTAGGTGATAATCTTGAAAACACGGTCTTGAAGTCCCAAATGATCTAAGGTATCAATTTGAAATAATGAAAATTTTAAAATTTCTATACTTTTTTTTTTTTTGTTCACTACCAAAGGACTAGGGACACAAGACCATCAACTAAGGATCAAGAATTTTTTTTTGAGAAATGGAAGTGGGTTGAAATGAAATTTGGAATTGAAAAAGTACCTCAAATTACGGTTTGGATTGGAAATACGGTCCGTATTGTGGTTTACGGTCCGTATTTCGTGTCCATATTTAGTGATGCCCAAAACAGGTGGGACTCCTTGCCTTTTACGATAATAAAATGTACGGTCCGTATTGTGGTTTACCGGTCCGTATTTAACGATGTCTTTTCTAGCAAATCTCCCGACTCCTTTTATACGGTTGGGAATACGGCCCATATTGTGATTTACGGACCGTATTTATTTACGGTCCGTATTTTTTGAGTTTACGATCCGTATTTAACGAGGTTCCAAATTCCGTGAGCTACTATTTTAAGATCCAAGTATTACGGTAAGAAAGTCGGGGACCGTAATTTGCAATGTTCCCAACTTCGCCCGATTTTCGAAAGTCAACTCGAACTTCTCGAATTTTGGACCAAATTTCTTGGATCCGATGATGTTCCCGGGCCCACTCAACCTAGTATTTACCCTTTTGGGGTAGAAAAACACTTTTCCCAAATCTTGACTTGAAAACTTTGGATCTAAATGCTCTTTTGAGTCTTCTTCCCTATGAAGATATGAAGATCTTCAAGAACACATGAACAATTTCAAATTTCCAACTACCTTCAAATCAACTTGTTTTTCCTTCAAATTTCAGATTTAGACTCCCCAAGACTTGTAGAACAAAGCCCAATAAGTTTCAACTCCCAATTTCACCCAAATCAACAAGACCCATATCAAGTTCTTCAAGTTTTTCAAAAGCTTCAACTCAAAGATGGTGGATTCTTCAATATTGACCCGATTGACACGAAATTTGAAGATTTGAAACCCTAACATACTAAGGAACAAGAACCTAATAACAAAACAACAAAACAAACAAATTTTTTTGGGGTTTTTCTAGGATTTAGATTATTTTTTTTATATAGTAACAAACCCTAGGCTAGATTTGATAGAACAAATCTAATCCAAGCTCTGATACCAATTGATACAATATTAAAAATGAAAATAGAATTAAAATGCAATAAAAGAAAAGGATAGATAATTTGACACAACTTAAGACCTAATTTAGCAACCAAAGTTATAGAAAACTAAGACCTCTAAATTAAGAACAAAAGAAACACCAAATTCTTAGGATGACCAAGAGGATTTGGAATCCCTAATAACCAATCCTCTCAACAAGAATTCAATCAAAGGCTAAACAAGCTCTCACACTCAAAGTGTTTACAATCTCATCCAAATATCAATATTCAAAATAGTCTAAGTCTTCCATGAAATGAAGAAAACTATTTATACTATGCTAGAAATAAAAGACAGCAAAATGACATAAACACCTTAATGAAGTAAGGGCCTTGTTTGGCTATTCTTCTTTCTTCAAAATCTTGAAATCTCCTTTGCAAGAATAGCCAACTCTTCGTCTTTTAGCCATTGTGGTAACTTCCACATTTCCAAACCTTCTCCCCAAGCAATCTTCATCAACAAATGGACTTGGGATCCAAGGTGCTCATCAAAAGTATACTCAAGAGCCTCCCACGTCATGAATAGGCTTTGCAAGTGTTGTAGTTCCCCGGCTTGTCTCCTTGTAAATGGCCTTGAGGCAAGTGGGATTGCATCACAAGTGTACCCCAAAGTCTTTTCCAAAAGTGACTAAGAAGCTAGGAATCCCTATCACTAACAAATAGTGCGGGGAACTCCATGCAACTTAAGAACATGATTCACAAACAAGGATGCTACATGAGATGCATCATCACATTTATGGCATGGTATAAAATGAGACATTTTGAGAACCTATCTACCACAACAAAAATATATATATGACCCCTTTGGTTCTTGGAAGACCCAACACAAAATCCATAGAAATGTCTATCCAAGGACCAATAGGAGTAGGAAAGGGAAGTATACATACCTTGGGGCCGAGTCTTGGACTTGGCTTGCTTGCATTCCAAACATTGACCACATAGCTTTTCAACATCATGTCGCATCTTGGGCCAATAGAATTGCTCACCCAAAATGTCAAGTGTCTTGGCCACTCCAAAATGGCCCATCATTCCACCACTATGTGCTTCCTTGACGAACAACTCTCTCCATGAGCTCATTGGAACACAAACTCTACCATCCTTGAATAGGAACCCATCAACAAATTGGAACCTATCAACCCTCCTCCCTTGGGTCAACTCCTCACAAATTGCCTTAAAGTCGGGATCTTGAAAATAGAATCCCTTAAGTCTTTCAAATCCCATCATCCTAGAAGTCATAGTGTTTAGCAAGACATACCTTCTAGATAATGCATCCGCCACCACATTGTCCTTCCCTTTTTTGTAATGGATTACATAAGGGAAAGCTTCAATCAATTCTACCCATTTCGCATGCCTCTTGTTGAGCTTGGATTGGCTCTTCAAATGTTTCAAGGATTCATGATCCGATCGTATCACAAACTCCTTATGCCACAAATAATGTTTCCAATGGGTCAAGACCCTCACAAGTGCATACAACTCCTTGTCATAGGTAGAGTAGTTCAATGACTCCCCTTTTAGCTTTTCACTAAAGTAAGCCAATGGCTTGCCTTCTTGCATCAATACTCCGCCTATACCAACCCTGGAAGCATCACACTCAACTTTAAAAGTTTTCTCAAAATTGGGTAATTGTAACAATGGTGACGAACTCAACATGGATTTCAATTCTTGAAACGCCTTCTCTTGCTCATCTCCCCAAACAAAAGGAACATCTTTCTTGATCAATTCGGTCAAGGGAGAGGCAATTGTACTAAACCCCTTTACGAAACTTCTATAGAAACTTGCCAACCCATGGAAACTCCTCATATCGATTGCATTTTTAGGCGTTGGCCAAGTTCTAATAGACTCCACTTTTTCTTCGTCAACCTCCACACCATTTGCACTCACCACAAAACCCAAGAACACTACTTTATCAATACAAAAAGCACATTTCTTGATATTAGCAAACAACCTCTCACTCAACAAGACATCAAATACTTGCCTCCAATGGCCTACATGCTCCTCAATTGATTTGCTATACACAAGGATGTCATCAAAATAAACAACCACAAACTTGTTGATAAAGTGTTTCAAGACATGGTTCATCAACCTCATAAACGTGCTAGGTGCATTGGTTAGTCCGAATGGCATGACAAGCCACTCATAGAGGCCAAAATTGGTTTTGAAGGCCGTTTTCCACTCATCACCAGGATTCATTCGAATTTGGTGATAGCCACTTCTAAGATCAATCTTTGAAAACACATTTGAGCCACAAAGCTCATCCAACATGTCATCAAGCCTCGGAATGGGATGGCGATACTTTATCGTGATTTTGTTGACCGCTCTACAATCAATGCACATCCTCCAAGTGCCATCTTTCTTTGGAACAAGAATCACCGAAACGGCACACGGGCTAAGACTCTCCTTTACTAGCTCCTTTTTAAGAAGTTCATCCACTTGCCTTTGTAATTCTTTTGTTTCTTCCGGGTTGCTCCTATAAGCCGGTTTGTTGGGAATTTGGGAACCCGGTACAAAGTTGATTTGGTGCTCAATACCTCTCAAGGGAGGTAAGCCATCGGGCATTTCCTCCGGAAACAAGGCTTCATATTCCTGCAAAAGAGAAGACATACTACTAGGCAAAGTGCTAGTAGCTTGGTTAGCATTTAAGAGAAGATCTTTGTTGACAAGACACACCATGAAGTGTCTCTCATCAACCCCTTTTCAGAAATTACTTGGTTTGGCCAACAAATATTTCTTAGAACCATCTGGAGATGTTCCCTCTCCACTTATGACCAATAAAGTCTCCTTCTCACCCTTCTCCTTTTCTTCCCTTTAATACTTCTCCCAAAGTTCCCTCATCACTCTATAATCCTCACTCACTTGGTAAGGGGTTAGTGGGTTAAGAATGTACTTCTTCCCCTTGACCACAAATGAGTACTTGTTAGTTCTCCCACTATGTTGGGCATCAACATCAAATTGCCAAGGTCTTCCAAGCAATAGATGGCAAGCTTGCATAGGTACCACATCACACAAAATCTCATCTTGGTACTTGCCAATGCTAAATTTGATAATGGCTTGCTTGTTGACCCTCATTTCGCCACATTCATTAAACCATTGGAGTTTATAGGGATTAGTGTGCTTACGGGTGGGGAATTTCATACTTTCAACTAAAAATTGGCAAACGGCATTCATACAACTTCCACCATCAATGATTAAGGAGCACACCTTATCCACAATTTTGCAACATGCATGAAATAAGTTCTCCCTTTGGTCGCCCTCTTCCCTAGCTAGAGCCCCCATGGCTCTTCTAGCCATAATAGCATGATTCAAGGCTTCTTCATACCTTATCTCAACCTCTTCATCGGAATCACCGTCACATTCACTTCTTTCTCCTTCTTCTTCATGACCATCCCCGCCCTCATGTTCATTATCGGCTCGATACCCATCCCTCGCTATTATGATAGTCCTCCGGTTGGGACACTCACTCGCAATGTGCCCTCTCCTTTGGCACTTAAAGCATTGGATGGTAGAAGGTCGGTTATAGTTGGTGTTAGAATTGTTACCTCCTTTAGCCTTGTCATCACCTTTAAGCTTTGTAGTCAAATTTGGCTTGAGGTGCTTGAGTGTTGCTCTTGGGCTTATCCCAAGTGGAAGTTTTCCACTTTTCTTTACCTTTGTTCCAAGTTGAAGACGATTTGCTTTTGTCTTTGTAGGACCTCTCTTCTTTTAGATCCGCCTCAACCTTGGAGGCATCATGGAATGCCTCTTCAAGACTATTATAGGTTTTGAGCCTCATCGGTTTAGAGATGTCTCGATTCAAGTTGGCTACAAACCTTATAATAGTGTACTCTTCATGCTCTTCTATCTTGGACTTCATCCTCAAATCCTCAAACTCATCAAAGTACGCTTCCACACTTTTCAACCCTTGCTTCAACATGTACAACCTTTGAGTGCATCTTGGTGGTATGTGGGTGGAAGCCACCTTGTCTCCATGAGCTCAATCAAGTCGTTCCAAGTTTGGGAGATCATAGATGTTTTGTTGAGCTCTTTGTAACTTCTTGGATTCCCACCAAGTAGAAGCGTACCCCTCAAATTGAGTGAGGGCATACTTTGCCTTCAATGCCTAGGATACATTATTTGTGAGGAAGATGCGCTCACTTTGCAATTTTCATTCAAGGAACTCTTCCGGATTGCTACCTCCTTGAACGTAAGAAGGTTCACTTTGATGGTGTTCAAATTCCGCTCATTATCTTGCCACCTTCCCGTTCCTCATAACCTTGGGTCTCTCCCTAAGTCTACATGACCTCGGAATCTATGGTCATGGCCGGAAACCTCTCAAAACCTCCTCTTCCTCCCCTCCCCCCGTTATTCATTCCTCCACGCCGCCCTCCTTGTCGGTTATCATCCCACCACCTACCTTGTGGGTACTCATCATACTCCTCTTCATTCATGGGGTATTGGTAGTGGCGTTGGTATTGATTTTGGTTAGGAAAGGGATCTTGTGTTTGGACTTGAGATGGAGCTTGGGGTGTTTGTTGTAAGGTTACTTGAGGGATTGCCTCATTCGGGTTGTGTTGGTAAACTTGGGGATAGGTTTGTCGATTGTGTTTTGGAATGTGGAGTTTTGGGATGCGAGGTTGGTTGTTTGGGGTGGTGGAGCTCTTTGGGTGGAGGTGGTTATGGTGTTGGGATTGCACAAGGCACTTGTCTCGGAGTAATGGTTGGAGTGGTATCTTGTGTTTTATCCCCATCACCTTCATTCCTAGAACGGGGAGTGCCCATTCTACTCGAACCCTCCATTTGAACTTTCTCAATATTCACTATCCGTTCATCCATACCCTTCAACTTCCCATTCACACCATTCATCTCTCCTCTCATCTCTTCCATACCCGCTTGCATGCCCGAGATTTGATTCATGATCATAGCCTATGAACTTGCTATGGATGACATATCTACTACCTCTTGCATCCTATCACCTTGGTTAGACATGATGACCTGCAAAACTAGCAAACAAGATTAGCGATAAAAGCCTCACTTCACTCGTATTGAACTCTCAACCTTACCACACGTCGTGCTTTTTCGACGTTGTTGATGAATCACTCGTCCAATCGAATTCACACGTTGCTTATCCTTTGTGGTAGAATGGATTCTTGTTTAGATGAATGACGGATGACTCAAAAGCAAAACGGACGAGAGCCAATAAAGTTTCAAAGAAATAAAACGAAGAAAAGCTTGAAAGAAATTAGCACGAAAGAAATGCGGACACAAGAACTAGTAAACACAAGTAGGAACAACTACTAAATGGCCACTAGTTAAGAGACACTAGAAAATGGAATGCTAAAATCGGAAAATAAATAAGATTTCGGGCCTGGGTAGGTGATAACTTGAAAATGCGGTCGTGAAGCCCCGAGTGATCTAAGGTATCAATTTGAAACAACTAAAAATTTTAAAATTCTATACTCTTTTTTTTTTTTGCTCCCTACCAAAGGATTAGGGACACAATCAAACAAGCACTTCTAAGAAAATTTTGAAATTGGAATGAATTAGAAGTGATAGAAATCGAAGTTGAATCAAGAAACGAGCACCTTAGAATTGTCAAAAGATAGTGTTATATCACCTTTCACGGCCAACTTACACGGGTCGTATAATATTATATGGTCCGTATAATACGTCCGTATTCGAAGGACGAAATGAACAGAATGTCTCCAAGTCAGCTCCTATTTCACAACCAGGTTCACGGGTCGTATAAAATTGTACGGTCCATATAATACGTCCGTACTTGAAGACCAAATTGTAACAGAAACTGTCCAAACCAGCTTCTATTCCACGACCAAGTTTCACGGGTCGTATAAAATTGTACGATCCATATAATACGGTCGTACTCGACGAATCAAATGTAACATAAACTCTCCAAACCAGCTCTTGTACCACGACCAAGTTTCACTGGCCGTATATAATTGTACAGTCCGTATAACTTGATGACAGTAGCTTCAGTGAAATTCGACTGTACCTCGTTTGGTTCGGGAATTGTGCTAGATTTTTTTAATTTGCTGACTTCTTGGGACCCACTCAACCTTGTATTTACCCTTTTTGGCTAGAAAAACAACTTTTCAACTTTTGAGTTGGGTTCCTTGGATCTAACTTTCCTTTTTATCTTTTTCTTCACCAAGAACAAAGATGAACAATGAAGAACACTCAAAAACCCAATGTGGTCCAAATCAACTCGTTTTTGCCCCAATTTTCAGATCTAAGCCCCTTATCACTTAGACAACAAAGCCCAATATGAACGAAAGCTCAATTTCACCAAAATCAACTAAACCCACTTTGAGTTCTTCAAGCTTTGATGAACCTCTAATGGTGGAAACTTCAATTCTTACCCAAATGGCTTCAAATTTCGTTTCTAGATGTTTCCCACCACAACAAACTCAAATCTAACTTCAAAAACAACAAAATCAAATCACAAAATGATTTTCAAATTTTTTTTTTGGGATTTTCGGATTTTTTTTTATTTTCGAATTTGAGCCTAGGATTAGAAATTGTAGGAACAATCTCTTAATTTGGCTCTGATACCAAATGATAAGATTCAACCTAAGGGAACTCTAAGAAGTAAACAAAAATAAAGGAAAACAAAAGATAGATGAAGAATTAGGATTAAGGAGAATAGAGGATAGATACTTGACCCAATTAGTAATGAATCCTATAGGCAAATCTAAGTATATGAAACTTAGACTCTCCTATTGTGAATTCAACTAAAAGAACCAAAGCAATTTGAATCAATTAGAAGACTCAATTGGAAACCACAAATGAGCAATCTAGATGAATTCAATGGATAAGCAAATTCAATTTGCAACAATGAAATCACACTTAGTGTAGTAACCTAACAATCTATCTATTAACTAAAATCTCTCAATATTTGAGTTCACACAATATCCAAGCTGTTCACACAATATCCAAGCTAAGTCTTCCAAATGGATGAAAAGAACTATTTATACTAATGCCTATTACACCAAAAGGCCCTAAAGTGGCTCTTTTGCAAAAATACCCACATGGGTCTTCAATTACATCCAAAGCCTCATAACTTGCAATTATGACCTCCAATTGTCATTCTAACCCCATAACTTGCAAGTATGACCTCCAATTGCAATATTAGCCCCATAGTTGCACTTTTAGCCATTTTGCGCTTCTAGCCACTTTGCAACTCTTCTAATGCCAACTCCCAAACGTTGTAAATCCGCGAAGTCTTCTCTCCAATCTCCTCCAAGGCATCCTTTTTCATAAACAAGGCTTGCAACTCTTGAAGTTCTCTTGTTTGACTTCTTGTGAAAGGCCTTGTGCTTGTTGGGTTCGTATCATAACTGCCCGTCCGATTATCGCCCGACGGTAGAGCGCAACTGCTCGACTGATCAGCGGTAACTGCCCGACCGGCCGTAGGATAGTGGTAACTGCCCGACTGGCTGCAGTCCTGTGGTAAATATATACATCTGCCCAACCGGCCGTAGCACGGTGGTAAACACATATCTGCCCAACCGACCGTAGCCCGGTGGTAACATCTGCTCGATTGGTCGTAGACCAATGGTAATTATAATCAACATCATAACTAAACTTCTACAAGTAATCTCTATGCACTTCCCGTGGTCATCACTTAACCCGTAAGGTCTACATAATCGCATAAGACTTATAAGCACAGCTCAGGCCATTAGTACTTCTTCCCGCTTGACTAGACTATAACCAAATCCTAAGATACAATATGAACCTCTCTTCGAACATTAAATACCTCATTAGAGATCCTCTGCTAGAACTGCTAGCACTCTACTCATGTCCTATAAGACATTCCTTAAGAGCCTGTTCCTAAACTCATTGGATTATTATTATGGAATCGTGATGAAAGATGAAGAAACCCAAGAAACACAAGATTGAAATTCAAGAAAAAGAAAAGTCCAAGAAGCTCAAATTTGAAGATTATTTCCCATTCTTGTTTCTTGAATCCTTTTCTAAATAGGTTTCTTGTTTCTTGATTTATATTATAGTAGGATTTAATTTCCTATCATTAGTAGGATCTTTATCCTAGTTCTAGTAGGATTCTAGTTTTCTTTATTCTTTTTCTTATAGAATAGGAATTTTACTTTCCTTGTTTTTAGCTATTTCCTTTATAGAGTAGAATAGGAATTTGTAGTCATAAAAGAAGAGACCCTAGGCCTATATAAAGGGTTCTCATGACTTGTAAATATAGAGTTCACATTTTTGAGCTTAAACCCTAGGTTGCAATAGAGTTATTTTCTCTATTTGGTGTCCTTTATCCTTGTTTTTGGTTTCAAGCAAGGTGGTGATAGTCTTTATCTTGTTTTCAATAGCGTGTGGTGTTTCTTTATCACGTAAGTTGATTTCAAGTGGTGACTTAGGAACTTTATTGGTTCTTGATCATTCAAGAACACGTTTCTTTAAAACAATTTCGTTCTATTTCATATCCAGAACCCTAATTTTCTTTCCATCATTGTACCCTTAGTATTACTTGTTTTAAATGATTCAAGAGTTATTTTTATAGCTCAAATCGTCATCTTTCTCCTCGCCTTGAAATCACATAATTCCGAGAAGTACAGCCCGATTTACGTCCGTTTTTTGAATTCTGTCCATCAAATCGCTTCAAGATTAAAATCCTGGTCGATTGGTTCTTTGTTAACTCGAAGAATCACATCAATTTGGTATCAGAGCAAAGTTGAGGAGTAGGATGAATATGCAACCAAGAGGAGGACGTTTGGTTCAAGAAGATGAAAATTATGGCAACAGGAACCTCTTTTCCGCACTAGATGTACCTCCCATGGAAAGGTATGTTCGGTACTTATTGATAAAGGAAGTCATGTTAATGTTGTTTCAAAAGAGATGGTTTATAAACTTGGCTTGTCAACGAAACCTCATCCATATCCTTATAGCATCAAATTTGAGAATGATGATGGTGGTTTAGAGGTAACTTGTCAATGTCTAGTTTCTTTTTCTATTGGCAAAATATATAATGATCTTGTTTGGTGTGATATAACAAAGATGGATGCTTGCCACTTATTACTTGGAAGACCATAGGTGTATGAAAGGTGTGCTAACTATAATGAATATCGTAATACCTATTCTTTTACAAGGATGGACGAAAAATTAAGTTGGTTCCCTTGACTCCAGAAGATGTTGCTAAAAACTCCAAGTATGTTGATTATTCTTTTGTGACCAAATTACAAATCATTGGTCCCATCAACGTGGAACAAGAACGGAGGAGAAGAATGAACTAGATCCACAAGTTGAGGATTTACCTCCAAAGTTTGATGAGGATCCATTAGAGCATCCAACCATTTGTGAGATTGAGTTTCCACCATTAAGAGCTTTTGAAAAGAATATAGATTTTGTTTCTTACTCCACACCAACCAAAGCGTATTGCATAGACCAATAGTCTAGGAAGATTTGGAAGGGAAAAAGGACGAGTTTCTGAAAAAAGAGTCTATGAATGAGAGTTTAATATATGATGTAGTTCGTGTCACACCCCAACTTTCGTCGGGGCGTGACGGGCACCCGACTCTCATTAGAGTCGAGCGAACCCTTAAACGTCAACTCAAAATATTTTTTTTTTTTAAAACAAGAATTGAAAATTGTAAATGAAATACCAAAATTGACACGTGGCTCAAGGCATCTCAAAACATGTTATACATATATACACGACATGGAACAAGACGAGCCAAAAAGGCCTCTGCCATTACTGTACAACAAAATGATGGCCGGCAAAGCCAAACAGTAACCATAACTCCCACGCTGTTCGCAGACTTCTACAGAGTATGACCCGTACAATAAATAAAGCTATACCAAAACAGGGACAGTCTCCGAAACAAGAGAGGCCGTCTCCGACTCCGGTCGTTTCCCTAGTTAGCGGATCGCCGAGTCGCGCCTCGGGGACTGCGGGCATGAAACGCACCCGAAGAAAGGGGGTCGCACGGGGAATATGTACCGAATATGTAAAGCATCACCGAAGCATGAATCGAAAAGTACAACAAAGAAGCAAATTTAGAAAACCCAAGTATGAATTTAATGCCCAAATAAAATAGTCCCTTCGGACCCGCGCCGCTTCCTACCTAATAATAAAAAAAATTAATAATAGTAATAATAATGGTAACAACAATGATAATAATCCCCTTCGGGTGCTGCGGTCCCGACATACGTCTATCCCGGCTCCTTCGGGCATGCCGGGGTCCCAAAATAAGATAATGGCCCCTTCGGCACGCCGGTCCAACATACGTCTATCCCGGCCCCTTCCCGGACATGCCGGCCCCGACACAATATTCCTAGCCCCGCCGGCATGCCACTCGTGACATACGGCTACCCTGGCCCCTTCGGGCATGCCACTCGTGACATAATACTAATCCTAGCCCCTTCGGGCATAATAATAATAATACTAATAATAGCGTTGTGGAATGTGGACATAAGTTGTAAGTGGAATGAAATAGTGAAATCTCGCACCCCCTTCGGAGTGATTTGAAGAGTCTTATATAATAAAATATCGCACTCCCTTCGGAGTGGTTTTGAAAAAAGTCAAACTCACGCTTACTTACTAACACCTAAAAGCCCGTAAACAAGTTTCGAGTCGACTCGACTTAGTGCGAGGAAGTTTCGAGTATTTCAGAAGCCATTTTTAAAGAACCGAAGCGATAATCATATTAGGAACGTTATTACTCCACAAAATATATAATAGAACTTAATGGAGTCATTTATGAAAGTTATAGACGTTTGAGCATTTTTCCAACCAAGATATAAAGATCCTAATTCAATCACACTGAATGAATAGTGCTCAAATTCAGACTTGGATTTCTATGAACAGAATAACCCCCAAGGCTCAAATCCAAACCTAGTACACCTAGGACATGCCAAGAGAAGGAAAGGACTAGCTTTACATACCTCACGGACGTCTTATGCTCACTTAAACTCAAATCCCGTTTTCGTCCGTAATCCGCAAATGGTCACAATTACCAATTGTAAGTTATAAGTCTTTAGAGATTCATTCTTGGCCCTTTCTTGTTTACAGAAATTTGGGCAAAGACCTCCCTATACATATAGCATCCCGAGATTCAACTCGGCTCAAAACAATCAACAACAACCCAATAACAACATCAACAACATCAACAATCACAATAGAACACACAACTAGTCTTCTTCTTAACATAATGCAATAGCTTCCATTCCGACTTCAAATTTTCAAACCAACACCATCATACTCACATTCATTACTAATCAAAATCATTACGATGCCATTCGGAAGCATTTCATATCATTTCTACAATATATACACAAGATATACAAAATATACAAACTTTCCACCAAGGCCATAATTCATTCAAAACTTCCAACCTTCAACATATACATCCACAACACATTTTCACCTTCCATTATCATTAACAACAATCATAATTTGCACCTTACAACTTCATTCTCATAATTACATAATCTATAATAAAGTCACATATTTTCCAACAACAACTTAACAATAATTTTTTCATGCTAACTAGAACCATTAACTTTCCACTATCATCACAAGACTCCAACAACACAATTAACATACTAAATAATTTGATTCATGTCCTCCCCTCCATCTTGATACACACAGCCAACACACACATATTCACAACACACAAAATTTCATACTTTTTATTTACTTCATAAGGCCATAACCACATAATCAACATACTAAATAAGTTCAACCATTTTCCTCCACCCAAGAACATCCCACGGCTACCACACAACACACACACACACGGCTTACACATGCATGCAACACTTCCATAATTCTCATCCAATTCTAGTCTTTCTAACATACATACTTGTTTCATAACACAAAAGAGTAGAATTCTTACCTTTTTCTTGAAATTTCAACTCGCCGCAACATGGTTCTCTCGTCAAACCAATTATACCACGTTGAAGAGTGTCTTGAACTTGTTAAGAATTCACAAAGAACAAGATTTTTGGATCAAGGACTAAGGCTCCAAGAATTTTTTTTCTTTTTCTTTCCCTTTTTCTCTCTATGGCCGAAGGCCTTCTCTCTTTCTCTTCTTGATTTTTCTTTTGTTTTCTTGAAGTTTCTTATACATAATGGCCCCTTTATATTAATTATCCCATGGATAATTAATAAAATCCATGGGCTTGGGCTAGCATATGGCCGGCCAAGCTCCCCACTTTTGGGCCTCATTTTTTTCCTTTTATTCCTTTGAGCCCAATTGGCTAAAATCTCATTTTGTAATTCTCGAAACTAATTTTCGAAATTCCAATTTTATCCTTAACCTTCCTCGATAATTCCGCGCCAATGTCTCCATAGCCGACATATTCGTACTAGTAAGATCCAAATGTGGCCTTATTTCTTACAAACCACAATTATGTCCAAATTTCCGAATGTGCAAAAACACGGGATATAACAGTTCGAGCAAGAATTATTCCTCAAAAGGATGAACCTTTGCAAGAATATGTCAATTTAAGATCTCTCAATTTCATTGAGGTTAATGGCTATAACCATGCCAAATCTGGGAGTAGCAAATTTGTCAAGGAGATAAGAAGACATGATTTGATCTCCAACCTTGATCCAATGGTAGTTGAATTTGATTTATATAAAGGTTTTCATGGCACTATCTCAGATTTTTCATGCAAACACCACATAGGCACGAGAGTTTTCAAGATTCATGAAGATCAAAAAGAAATAAATTTTGATCATGGCTTAAACATTGAAGATAAATTTAAGATGATATATTTGAGAAATCATGGAACAAAGTTACTACTAAGAAAGTGGGATTTGGTTCGACCATATGCAAAGCTTGTTGACAACATGACGAAGGTCTATGACAAGCTAGAAAAATGCAACTTAGAGCAAGTATGGATTGTTCCCAATTTTTTTTTTGCTAATCTTTCATCGTTTATGGAGCCTTTAGACTCGAGGACGAGTCTTTCTCAACAAGGGGAGAATGATGAAAGATGAAGAAGATCAAGAAACCCAAGAAACACAAGACTGAAATTCAAGAAAAAGAAAAGTCCGAGAAGCTCAAATTTGAAGATTATTTCCCATTCTTGTTTCTTGAATCATTTTCTAAATAGGTTTCTTGTTTCTTGATTTATATTATAGTAGGATGTAATTTCCTATCATTAGTAGGATCTTTATCCTAGTTCTAGTAGGATTCTAGTTTTCTTTATTCTTTTCCTTATATAATAGGGATTTTACTTTCCTTGTTTTTAGCTATTTCCTTTCTAGAGTAGAATAGGGATTTGAAGTCATAAAATAAGAGACCCTAGGCCTATATAAAGGGTTCTCATGACTTGTAAATATAGAATTCACATTTTTGAGCTTAAACCCTAGGTTGCAATAGAGTTATTTTATCTATTTGGTGTCCTTTATCCTTGTTTTTTGTTCCAAGCAAGGTGGTGATAGTCTTTATCTTGTTTTCAATAGTGTGTGGTGTTTCTTTATCATGTAAGTTGATTTCAAGTGGTGACTTAGGAACTTTGTTGGTTCTTGATCATTCAAGAACACGTTTCTTTAAAACAATTTCGTTCTATTTCATACCCAGAACCCTAATTTTCTTTCCATCATTGTACCCTTAATATTACTTGTTTTAAATGATTCAAGAGTTATTTTTATAGCTCAAATCGTCATCTTTCTCCTCGTCTTGAAATCACATAATTCCGAGAAGTATAGCCCGATTTACGTTCGTTTTTTGAATTCTGCCCATCAAATCGCTTCAAGATTAAGATCCTGGTCGATTGGTTCTTTGGTAACTCGAAGAATCACATCAATTTGGTATCAGAGCACAGTTGAGGTAATTTTGTTAACTCGGGTAAATTTTTTTTAATTTTTAGATTTTTGTATTTTTTTCCCTTAAGGAGTAGTAAAAGAGAGAGAAGAAATGCCTTTAGACTTGTTCGTACTTGCATGTGTATGCTTGAGCTTGAGTAGTAATTCATTTTTTAAATCAAAACCACTAATCAGTGATTAGTGACAAATTTATTAAATCAAATCAAGTCTGTAAAATGCAAAATCAATCATGGAATATCCACTGAAGATTTAAAAACAACATAATACAGGAAAAAGTAAGCAGCATTTTGGAAAAAACCGTCCCAAAATACAACAAAACTGGAAAAAAACAAAGGGAAATGCAAGTAGCAAAACTAGGAAATTGCAGAAAGATCAATTGCATTAGTTTGATGCCATATGTGAACACCTCCACAGTTCTCACCAGGTTCCATGGAATCAAAACCACATGATTATTTTCAGGGAAAGGATATGATCTTCAACAACCACATTCAGCTTCTGTAAACCATGGAACACCTCAAACAACTTCAGCTGCTGATCTGATATTAGCCATCCAACTCCATCATTAGTCAATAGAATGAACATCTGAGATGTTAATACCACATTTTGACAGAGATCTAATGTTGGATTTCTCAGACCAAACTCAATGCACTATAAACTTGCTGAGTAGTCAAGGTGTATTTTCACTAGTTGTTGTTGTTGTAGTTTCTTCTTCTGATTGTCATTGACTTAATCTGAGGTGCTGAAGCCTTATCCAAGTTGAGAATTTTCTTTGCTTCAGTTGTTAACTCCTGAAAAGATGAAAACTGAAAAGTACCTGCAAAATCAAAAACCAAGTTAGTGAAAAAATTCGCTGCAGTGTTGCCTTCTCTCATTACATGTGCAAATTGCACTGGCTTGTCCCTCCTCAATCCGTGAATTCCATTCACATCCGTAGCTATGTTCCAAGGCAGTTCCCACCTTCCTTCTAATATATTCTTCATAGTTAATGAATGTTACACCTCATAGTTCCGTATGTTAAGAATTGTCGTATGTTAGTCATTCTAGTCTTGGACTGGGATTACCTTTGAGGTTATATGATACTAAGCATGTTCATGTTATGTATGGGAAGAGTTAAGTTTATGCTTAGTAAGTATTGGAAGGATTAGAGGTTAAAATGAATCAAAGAAAACAAATTATCGGAAGGGCATTTTGATGACCCATTTGACGGCCCGTCAAATAGTGGAGCCACCACCGTGAAATGGTCACAGAGAGGCCTGTTTGGTTGGGCTATTTGACGGTCCATTTGACGGACCGCAGGATGTTTGACGGTCCGTCAAAATGGCCGTCAAAGTTACCAGCGGGATTTTAAGTGAAGCTTTATATATTTCGTTTTTCCCCATTTGGCTTCATTATTTCCCCATTTCAGACCTTAGAGCTCTCCAAAACCCTCTCCCCAAGTTTATGTACTAATCTACACCAAACCCAAAAGGATTAAGAGATTCAAGTGCTAGAAAGCTTATTAGGGTTTGTGGAGCTCAAGAATTCCTTTGGTGTTGAAGTTGGAGGTTTCACTCTAGTGGAGTAAATTGATCCAAGGCTTGTTCTTATGTGATTAAGGTAAGCTTTTACATCTGTTACATGTAGTTAAGGTTGTTTGATTGTTATACAACTTGGTTGAAGAAGGAAAAATGGAAAGAGAGTTCAAATATGAGTTTGAAGATATTTTGAGCTATAAAATATCTTGAGTTATAATTTTTGGCATGTCATGAGTATAATCTTGTTATGAGTGGTAATAGTGATGATGAGGAAGCGTTGTATACAAGTGTATATAGAATGTGTTGAAATTATTATTATGGGTTGATTATGAAAAGGAGTTTTAGGGATTGAATGGAGCATAACTTGAATGAAGTCTCTTAATTATAGTATTGCTAATAATGTCATTGTTGATTGGGAGTTGTTTGGAAATTTAGTAGAAGTAGATGAAATAGGGGAAATGTTGCCCAATTTTCGCTAGCTCACAAATTATACTAGCTTGAACTTAAGAGTGTCTTTGAGACCTAACCTTGATATGAATCCTCTTGAATGTAGATTTTTCAGACTTTGGAGAAGAGCGTTAAGTAGTTTAGAAGACGTAAAGGTATGTAAGGCTAACCCTTCTTTATTAAGGCATGATTCCATTGTAGTGAACCTATACATGAAATTCATAATGTCTTCCATGATGACTCCATTCCTAGAAGTGCTAAAGCTCATAGTTCTTGATACTCTCATGATATCATTGATCTCATCCTACGATAGTTGATCCTCTAAGGAAAGATATAGTGATAATGATGATGATGACGTTGCTTTTACTTATGTATTCTTATGTGTAAATATATATACACAAAGCTATGTTATGACACCGAGCCTATATGGCCGGGTATGATATCTATTGTGCGTACACCACTGCAGTTGGGTATGGACAACACCGGGCCTTGTCATGGCCGGGTACGGATAACACCGAACCTACATGGTCAGGTATGATATCATTATATGTATATGTATATGTATGAAAAGTTTTCTTTAGAAGAAGGTTAAGTAAGCAGGATGAACATCTCAAGAGGTATAAATGGGCCTCCTATCTTATGCTATCCTTTATACTTTTATCATGTGATTACTCATGCTTTACATACTCAGTACATTATTCGTACTGACATCCTTTTTTTGTTTGTGGGATTGCGTTCATGCCCGCAGTAGACAAGGAACGTACTTGACCCCTAGGGTCGCTTCGTCGAGACGCACAACAGTTGCTCCATTTGATCCGGAGCTGCAGTAGTTGGTATTATTCTTTTGTGTACATACATGGGCATAAGTACGGTCCTGTCCCATCTTTATGATATTACATACTCTTCGTAGAGGCTCGTACGTACGTGTATACTAGATATCACCACGCGCCTATACACACACACGCAAGGTGCTATCATATTTTTATATCATTTTGATAGCACCCCGCTTTGTGTGTATATGGGCACCGTTAGTGATATTTATATAAAGGCGCCTTACTTCCGATGAAGATTCGTGTTATTTGGCGACGGTAATTATGAGTTAACCATATGCTTACCTAGACGTGATTATAGGATATGTTAAGAGGTGCTCGGTAGGTTAGCTCCGGGTGCCCGTCATGGCCCCCTGGTCGGGTCGTGACAATGAATCAGTTTCCATAATAACATGGAACAACTGATTCATTACACAGTATGGCAGTCACTCTTTGATAGCAGTAGCTTCAACAGTAATGTTTGTAGTATCTAGAATTTGTCTATCACTTGCATATATCAATCTCCCTCTGAGTTCCTGATACAAAATGTTGCTGAACTAGGTCCAGGATTGTCCTTTGATGCACCATCACTATTACATTTAAACCACCCTACATGATACAAGAACGGATACGCGGAAACGAGAAATTAAGAAGATAAACAAAAGGAAAAGAAAACATAGATAATTTGACACAACTTAAGATTCAATTTAGCAACCAAAGTTATATAAAACTAAGACCTCTAAATTATCATCAAAAGAAACACCAAATTCTTAAGTTGACCTCAAAGGAATCGAATTCCCAAGCAACCAACCTCTCAACAACACAAGAATCAACAGAGCCTACCAAAGGCCTCTCACAAGTTTCTCTATCTGAGATAACCCTAAAACACTCAAAATATTCATAATTCATCAAAAGCTCCTAAATCCAATGAAAGACAAGCTATATATACAAGCTAAATAAAGAAGACTAATAGGCAAATTACAATGCTACCCTTAATGAAGTAAGGGCCTTGTTTGGCTAGTCTTCTTATCAGATCTTCAATTCAAGAATTAGCCTTTAATGGCCAAACACGCCCCTCCTTGCATAGATGACCCTCTAATCAACCTTGCATGCATGGCCGTCTTGCAAGCATAACCTTACTTGCACAAATAGCCAACACCCGATGTCGTCCAAGTTTGCAAGTGTAGTCAATTTACAGAAATGTCCCTGTTTGCACGTTTGGCCACTTTGCGCATTTGGTCCCTTTCTAGTAGCTTCTTCTTCAATCAACTCCCAAGCCACCTTCCACACATCATAAGCCATCTTGTGTGGCTTGTGAGCCTCCAAAGGCCTTCCATGCCATCCTTGTCATCCACGCCGCTTGTAGAGTTTGAAGCTCCATGACTTGGCCTTGGGTGGATGTCTTGAAGTGAAGTGCGCCAAGTAGGATTGTATCACTACAAGAGGTTTACACCAGTAAATCACTTTGCATTCCATCTATGGCGTATAACCCTCCAACTTTTGTACCATCTGTGGCTAGTAGCATGGTGTATATATTCTTCAACCAAGGGTATCGAGACTAAGTAAAGATATATATGGTATGATTAATATAATGTATCACTTTACTATAAGAACACGAGCCTCTATATATATTAAAGTATTCCTTCTCTTCCCTATATTCCATAAAATAACTACAGGAATAGCTTGATATACAGTTTTTAACTTAACATTAACCTTAGCTTCCCACCACTTAATAACTGTTTGTTACATGTACAAAAAGACCTTGCAATCCTGCACCATTGGTAAAATATTGCCACACCTTAATTGCAAATTCTCCAGCAAGAAACAAATGCTCCATTGTCTCCTTTTGTGGATTAGTACAATAACTACATCTTGACACAATTGCAATGTGCATCCTAGCCAATACTTTCCTATGAATTCTTGAGTAATTAATAAAATAGCAATCTTTCTGATACCCAGGCTTAGAGTAGTGACTCTGTATACAACTCTCTTTTGTAGTTTGTGGTGACCTTGTTTGTCTTGGAGTATATTGATCCATCTTAATTGAGACTTGTGCCATGTGTGGTGAAAATTTCCTGCATATATTTCATATTTTGCATCTTACTCTACAACTTGCCATGCTGTTACTGAAGCAAAATAAAAAGTGTTGCTATGTTTAGAAGAATAATAGGCTTTCTTTGATGTCTTCTGAATTTTAGCATTCCAGATATTGTTACCACTAGTTAGCCCGCTGAGCCTGTAGCCTCACATTTGGTAGCCGTATTTTTTCCCTGATCCTTTTGCTGAATTCCTAGTTTTTGCACCCAGCTTCCTTGAGCGTTGTAATTTAGACTGAGATAAAATTGATAAATCTGGAAAAAAGGGATGTTCGAGTGTAAAAAAGTGACCAATGCTTGCTACAAAGTGATGAAAAGCTCTCTTAGAAAGAATGTGTCATGATAATAAAAAAGAATTTAAAAATACTTGAGAAGGATGGCTGTGCTTAGCTTGTTTCGAATGCTTCAAACTAACTTCTATTCAGACTCCAAAGCCGTATTTCATCTCTTCTCGCATCAAAACATGAGCTTCACATCAAGTTATCACCTAAACACAATAAACACATATATCAAGTGTTGAGCTGTCGAAATGTACTTAAAACACAAGGAAAAAGTAATAAATGAGAGGAGTCAGATGGCTAAAAACATGGAGTCAGATGGCTAAAAACATGTATGTCTAGACGCCAATCATCGACTTGCTAAGATTTGGAGGAAACCTGTCACGACCCAACCCCGTGGGCCGTGACTGGTGTCCTACTTGGACACCCATACGTACCTACCCAACAGATCCGACATGCCAAATAGCTAATCCGTTTAACATACATAAACCAATACGTACATAAGTGCACGCACGAACATATACATATATATATACATACCGAAAATTATACGTGTCGTTAGGCTATTATACGTACGTAGTCGCATATCACACACACTTACCTGCATAAAGGATAACCCACACCCCACGACATATCCGTTAGTACCCCTAACATACCGATCGAATCGTAAGGCAGACCGAAGACGGGATGGCCCCGCCGTACCTAAACGATCATATATACGTAACAATGTACGTCGGTAACATATATACCAAAAGATACCCATGTAAAGGAGCCCAAAGACAAATCCTAAATGGCGGCGGGC
>NW_026719417.1:0-11614 GCF_029784015.1 Lycium ferocissimum | reverse complement strand
ATTCTATCGTTCGCAGTGCCCTTGTTCGGAGCCCTATTTTGGTCTACTCTTCCGATGAAAAATTATGCTTGGCTCCGGGTACCAAGGGCCCCGTCCCGTCATCTCGATTCTCGTTGTTCCGTATTGTATACCGTAGACTACGATACGAGTTATGTACGCTTTTGTTCGAACGCGCGAGTAAGTTGGGGCGGAAGGCCCATCCGCCGGTGGGAGCACTGTTTACGTATATATGTATGCTTTGCTACGTTATGTATATTATGATAGCCTCACGGCCAGGCGGCTTATATGCTAGTATGTGACAAGCTTTGGAACCACGATGATCTCTATGTCGGTGTAGATTATTTGTATGTCGATTTCGGTTACCGAGTGCGTACGGGTGCTCACCGGGCACTAGTCCGCCACTCACGGGCCGGGTCGCACGTATGCGGGTATCGCAGGCCAGCCGTCCTCTAATGTCGATGCATCGTGTCCAAGCAGTCTTGTTTACGCGTGTCGCGCACCACATCTATAAAGAGGAAGCTGCTGTGGCACTTAGGGTGTTATCTTTCTTCGATCCTGGGGATCGTGTGATAGGGCCGCAGTCTAGGGAAGATCACTCGACCCCTTTTCCCCAGTGTGCACAAAGGGGGATGAGATGAAAAGACCCGCTCTTGACAGCGGTGGTGCTAATGCGGCCCCTAGAGTATCCTCGGACCCCGGTGCCCGGGCCCGGTGCGAGAGGAGCCCCGCCACTCTATCGAGACGGACCCCCGAGATCCCGCCACGATCCCCCGCAGTATTTGACCCCGAGAGGAGGCGGGGCCCGAAAAGCAGGAGCCCCGCTATTCTATCGAGACCGATCCCCTCGAGGATCCCCCGCGACGATTCCTCCCGAGTCCGCGACCCCGGGCCGGCGAGGACCCCGCAGAGCCTACATGCACACGGATCCGTCCAAGTACGGGGCGGGGGCAACGGAGACGAGCTTCGACATCGTGCCGCCGTCGGCGGTGGAGCAACATGTTCTGGCCAGCCTTTCCCAATGTTGCCACACCTTATTCTAGCCCTCATCCCGGCCATCCTTGCGAAATCCGCAGTCGCCGGTGACCCCATATCCTTCTTGATTCGCACTAGGGACGACGAGAAGGAGTACACTTCGCCCTATAGTGTTATAGCCCATACTTTGTACGTTCGGATATTTCGAGGTAGTCGTGGAATTTTGAGGGGCAAGCCAAGAAAACGGTCTGCGCGAACGCGCCAGCGAGTGGCGCAAACGCGCAGAAGGCCAAAGGGCAGATACAGTGCGAACGTGCCCCCACGTAGTGCGAACGCGCCGAACAAAAATTTGAGAATCATGTTCGGAATGAAGGTTCCGCTATAAGAAGGTAATAGCAACCTATACGTGACATTTGGAGACCATATGAGGCGAATTGGTTTATACGCTTACCAAGAAGTTCTCGTTGTCGCTCGCCATGGGGCCCACACGTCGAGCGTTATAAAAGACATATGAATAGACGTATGAGTGGTACATGGAAGGTTGAGAAATTCCAAGAAGGACCCATAAGCCAAAATGAGTGTAAGCCCTCCAAAGGACGATTTAAGGGAACGTTTCCCATGATCCGATTTCGAGGGGCAAAAATGGCATTATAAGTTTGGAATTTGGGAACACCGTTAGAAATAAAAGTTGTAGATAATTGCAAGAGCTTTCCAACCATGTCGTGGGCCCTCACACGATAGCTGATCAAAAGTTATGACCATTTTACCTAACGAAGGTCCAACCCTTATTTTCAAACAACACTCCTAAATACTCTCCAAAATCCTGAGAGTTTTCCCAACCCTTCCAAACCAAATTTTAGCCCAAAACCAGGTATAATTTCCCAATTCCAATCCGATAGCGGATAGTTTCGCCGCGTAATCGTATAACGACGTGTGGTGGCCTAAATTTAGCATGGAAAAGTGGATATTGAGCAATATTAAAGGGATAAAGGTATGAATTTCTTTCTATTTGTATTAATACCGATTTATTTACGATGAAGTGTGATTAAATGATTGTATACCGAGTTAAATAGTTACGAAAGTTGGAAAACAACGTGGGGCGGTTTTATGAGATATTTTGGAGATGGAAACATTATAATTGATTTTGGTATTGTTGTTGTCGATGTTGGTTTCGCCGAGCCATATTCTCGGGACGGTATTTCAGTGGGAGATGTCATTTTCGAAATTTCGGCAGATATAAGTGAATTTATTTGAAAAAAATTGAGACAAGGAAACAACAATGGATTAAATGATCAGGAATTCTTTTGTATGTAGATTAACAAGTTCGAATAAATAAGCATAAATTTAGTTTCCGTCGCGCATGTATGTAAGGCTTTACCCTTTTCTTTCTCTTGGGCATGTCCTAGATGTAATAGGTTATGATTGAACCTCTAGATGATTCTACTCTTAGAAATCCGAGCTTAAATTTGGTCCTTTTTCATTCAATGGAATTGAATTAGATACTTTATGTTTTGTTGGAAAATAACTTAAACTTCTTTAACTTTCACAAATGGAACCAAACTACTTCTGGGGACCTTTCATGTGTAGTTCCATAAAGCTAACGTCCGTAATTTCCGTACGCCATTTCGACGTGATCCGAGGTGGGCCCACAATTCCCGAGACCTAACTGTATTGCTCTATTTGGCCGATTTTCGTACAATAATGAAAGGGAAACTTTTGGTTATGGTTCCGAGATTGTTATGATTCGTATGCATTCTACGACATAAGAATTTTGATATAAGTGTTACGATACGAGTACTCTGATTTGATCATTACGATAAATACTCCGATATAAGTATTTTGATATGAATATTCCGATATAAATATTCTGATATAAGTATTCTGAGTTAGGTATTCTGGTATAAGCATTCCAACATGATAACTCTGACATGAGTATTCTGATACGGGCATTTCGATATAAGTATTCCGGTATAAGTATTCGGCTATGAGTACCTGGATATGAGTCTTCTGATCCGAGTATTACGATATGAGTGTGATACCGTAAGCCCTAATGTTCTTCACGTACGATCTCGGATCGCTTAAAAAGTCCGAAGGTTTTCGTATTTCAAACGCTCATAACTTCCCCCGATATTGATTTGAAGAACCCGAAATTCGTTTCTCGAGCCTTCGAATGTCGGTAAGTGTACGTATTCATCGAGTCCGGATTTACGTGCGTGGTTTCTCACGACTTTCTCGCAAGGCTCAATGTATCCGTTCACCGCGTCCCGGCCGCATCCGTTATCGCGCATGCCTCCGTCCGTCCACCGCGTCCCGGCCGGTTCGTTATCGTGCGAGTTCCCCCCCGCACACCACCGCCCCCCGCGCGCGGGCCGGGTTACCGTTTATGTTCGCTGATATGATGATATGGGGACGGTGGCCGGGATGGCATATGATCCGCCCCGTTCGACCGTCCCCGTACTAGAGGTCGGGATCCGGTATCGCGTCCGCCGACCGAGGGTCGGGATCCGTTATTATTAAGCATATGTATATGATAATATATGGTATGTTATATGCATAATTTGTGATCTGAAAGTATGCATTTTGATATTCTGGATAAGATATGCATTTTCTGTACTTCTGATTCTGATAATGACTCTGTATGTCTTACTCCTGCACTTCTGATTTTGATAAGGCTCTGTCTATTATGCCTCTGTATTTTCGGTTCTGACCACGAATCTGTCCGGTATATCTCTATGCATGTCTGGCTCTGATTACGAATCTGTCCGACACAGCTCTGTACGTCTGACTCTGATTACCGGTCTGTTCGATATAGATCTGTACGTCTGCGTTCTATATATGAGCTCATCTGAGCATTCTGTACGTTCGGTATTCCGTCCGATATATGACCTCGTCTGAACATTCTGTACGTTCTGCCCTCCGTCCGACGTGTGACATCACCGCGCGCGCTCGTATTTTACCGCACCTCTTCTGGACGTACGATCCGTAATTGTAAAAATAAGCATTTTAGCACTCTGTTAACTCACTTACCTTCCGTACTCCTTCTCGATATATGAGATGTATGTCCGATTTGTGTCTGAAAAATAAGCGTCTGGTATTTTGACTAATGTATTTATCTTTTAGTCCCGTTTGGTTCAGTTATGGTTCTGTTTTCTGTATTGCATGCCTTACATGCTCGCACATTTTCCGCCGACCTCCCTGTCTTCGGTCCGCGTTTCATGCCACGCAGTACTCCCGGATAGGCCACGAAGTTATTATAGAAGGTGTTCCAAAAAGATGGCAAGCCCGTTCTCTAGGAAGGTCGCCAAGTCGAGTTTGTTTGTTATGATTTACGATGGATGTTAGAGACTTTGCGTACGCTCGTCGTGGGTGTTGGTTGTCGATGTAGAAATGCTCGTCGCCGATATGTCGGTCCGTGTTATGTATTGAGTTTTGTATGGTTACAAATTTGTTTGATTTGAAGGCTACGAGAAAGAATATTTCGAAAATTTTGCTTTGTATTTTATCTCATTTGGTTTAAAAAGTTTGGCGTGATTCTCAGTATGCGGAAGAGTCCGAGGGTTCGCTCGGCCCTAAGTAAGGGTCGGGTGCCCATCACACCCTAATAAGATCGTGGTGTGACAAAGTGTATCGAGAAGGTGTCCGTCCTAGGGTTGTACGCAAAGTCGTGTCCGGTAGAGTCCTCGTTTATAAGGCGTGAAGCGCGCCACATTTATAAACAGAGGCTACGGGGCATCTAGGATTGTTGACCTTCTTTTCGTCATAGATCGTGCGATAGAGCCAAGACATAGGAAAATGAAATTCCATATGTAAGCCTTACATAGACGGAAGAAGGCAAGCGACGACTGGAAAGGCTATAAGAGTACGTCTGGATATATTAGTTCTCATACACCGAAACAAAAATTAGGATAATACGGGATGTGATGTATAGCCGTATGCTCTGTAAGGTATTGTGGTATTTTCTGCGTACGTATTTTGAATAATAAGAATTTGTGAAGGTGATATGGAAGACGAAAAAGGCAAAAACGGTATTGTACAAGAAGGGACGTGTTACGAATATGTCCCGAATCTGTAAAACCTTGATTTGCTCCAGATTATGTAGTAAAGGACATACGAGGAAGTGGACGTGATTATACCAGCATTAAGGCAACAAATTCCACCAAGGTTTCGAGGTTAAGCGTGCTCAGGTGGGAGCAATTTCAGGATGGGTGACCCCCTGGGAAGTATGTGTTATACCCCGCGTTTTCAGAGCATAAGTATGGCATGTACCTCATCGTAGTAATGGAGTGTCGGAGACGTCCCATGATGTTTTGAAAGGCACAAACCATGGAAAGTACGTAACAACGAAGAAAAAGGGTGAATTACGACCACGTAAGTCGTAATCGGGAAAGAGTATTTTGAAACACGAGAACATGGCCATTATTAGTATAATGAATGACGAATATCATGTATGGAGAGTTTCGGAATATTTCGAGATCGAGTAGAGTGAAGAAAATAAGCTCGACGAAAATTTGGGAAATGCTGGGCGAATTTTTAATAAACTTTGGAGGTGCATATCTCATAGTATATGTGGAGTTTTAAGGTGTTTTAAAAGCCTAAAATGAAGTTCGTCGAGTCTAGTTTGTAATGCAACAAACCGTTCATTGATACGACATCGGAGTAGAGAATTATAGACGTTACAAACTGAGCTGTCGACGCGAAACAGCATTCCCGCGAAGCCGCTACGGCTTACAAGATACGTAGCTACGATGAAACCGACGTTGGCATTTTGTTAAAAGGACGAAACCTCATTTTTTTTGAGCACAAAATGTCCCAAAATTTCCAGAAATTTCAGCCTCCAAAAGGGCTCTTATTCTCACATGGAATTGAGGATTTTGCACAAATTTCAAGCAACCAAATGCTAACCGAGGTCCGGGCAACGCGTAGGCGCGATTATAATTTTGTTTTGTGTTGAAGTGAGTTTGAATACAAGAAAATGATGAAGATTTGGCTACTTTCATAAAAGCAAGGTATGAATCTTCAAATCCCTCTCTTTATTAAGTTTGATTAGGGGATAAGAATAGAGTTATAGTTTGTTGTATTGATGTTGTTGAATTATGGATTAAGGGGCTGTTTTAGGTGGATTAAATGGATGGAATTAGCTAAATTATGATGCATAATAATTGTTGATATTGTTGTTGATGTTGTTGATAAGTTGTTGTTCTTGAATTTGGGAGAATAAAGTGTATAAAGATATTGTATACAAAGGGTATACCGGGCTGTTTTGTGCCGATATTCGGGGCTGTTTTACATGATTTTCGTGACTGTTTTGTGGGCTGAAATATCGTGGGATTGGCTGTAGTTGTTGTTGTTGTTATACTATGGATATACGGAAATAAAAAAGTGTATATAAGCATTGGCATCCGAATGTATATTGGGCTATTTTGGAAGTAATTTAAGGATGGATTTAATTCTAGTTTGATATGAAATTGTTGGTATTATTGTTGTTGGTATTTTGATTGATGTTTGGCTAAATTGGAATTTCGAGGATTATTAAGTTTACAGGGGAAGTGCTGCCCAAATTTCCGTAGAATTATGTGTTCGTTTGGAAATGAACTCCTAAATGCCTATAGTTAATGTTGGTATCTATTGATGTTATGTAGACCTTGGGGAGTCCGAGACATAGGTTTGATTTGGATGAGCTTTGAGAGCGATCGAGGTATGTAAAGCTTACCCCTTCTTTCTTTTGGCATGTCTTAGATATGGCTAAGCTATGATACGTTACGAGCCTTGGGGGTAACTCTATTCCGAAGTTCCGAGCATGTTTATGATTCATATTTGCTTTTGATGTTGGCATCCTTACATGATCAAGCTATGGTTTATATGTCTTTTGTATGGTTGGATTTCAAAAGTTGCATAAAAGTTTTGTTTTCAAAAGGGTTTTGTTCCTAAACGATTCTGAAACTACGAAGGACCGTAACTTTCAAGAAAGGGCTCGGATCGCTTTGATATCATCGCTAATGATTTCATGACGTATAATGACTATGACTTTCATAGGCGGGCCCGGATTGGGTTGACGCCCGTCCGTGGGTCCCGCGACTTTCTATGTTTGGTTCTAACGACCTATTTTTGAAAAAAAAAAAAAGAAGCTTAATATGACTATTTTTTCGACCCACGAGTGTGATTATGTACTTATTTGTTGAGTCTGAAATGAGGATTTTTATGCATACGAATTTGATACGTGACTATAGTTTACGAAGTTCGGTTTGATATGTTCCGAGTAATACTCGGAGAAAATTTGATTTGACTATTGTCTTGGTTTTGAAATAATAGTTCGCTTTTGTTATTCGTTGAGTTTGTAATAAAGATTTGTATGCATATGGCTACTTACGATTACTCGTGCGTTTTGTTGTTACATCTTTCACCGGATCCGGGCGGTTGTTATCGTGCGCACTATTACGAAGTATGATGTGTTTCGAAGTATGATGTGATACGAAGTATGATGTGTCCGTACGCCGAGCCCTTCTTGGACGGAATACCGTGTATATATGTTATGATGTGTGACGGAGATGTTCGGAGATATAAAACCTTCGAAGTATGATGTGTTGTGGCGTCCGGATGGAGTGGCGACCACGTTACGTCCCGCCGGGTCCCATTACGGACCGTATGTGGTATGTGATACGATAATATGATGACATGATGATATGTGATATGATATGTGATAATATGACGATATGATTATTATATTATATATATATGGATCGGGCCGTACGTTCCTCGGCATTATCGTATTATTTATGGATCGGGCCGTACGTTCCTCGGCATTATTATATTATATATGGATCGGGCCGTACGTTCCTCGGCATTATTATATTATTTATGGATCAGGCCGTACGTTCCTCGGCATTATTATATTATCTATGGATCGGGCCGTACGTTCCTCGGCATTATTATATTATATATGGATCGGGCCGTACGTTCCTCGGCATTATCGTATTATTTATGGATCGGGCCGTACGTTCCTCGGCATTATTTTATTATATATGGATCGGGCCGTACGTTCCTCGGCATTATCGTATTATTTATGGAACGGGCCGTACGTTCCTCGGCATTCGGTTAATGTCAGCTCATATGATGTGTTTGATTTCCCGTATGTATGAAACAAAATGTTTATCAAAGCGAAGCATTTGGGCATTCGATTATCATATACGTCTTTTGTATCTCTTATGTATGATTTGTATGCCGGATACAAGCACTTTGGTATTCGCTATTGTGCTCACGTTACGTACTCCTTATTCGGTTATGACTTCGTTTTACGATGCTATGCTTTACATGCTCGGTACATATTTCGTATGCGACCCCCTTTCTTCGGGGCTACGTTTCATGCCGCGCAGGTATATACAGATGAGTAGAAGATGTTCCAGCGGGATTGGCGAGCTCCATTTTCTCTCGGAGTGCTGCCGAGTCAGAATGTTAGATTTGTGATATTTTGGGTTATGTTAGAGACTTTGCAGACAGTGTCGAGTGTATGATATGTCGAATTTGTTTTGTAAGCGGCTATGTAAGCCGGTGTATTAGTATGCATTATGCTACAGATTTGTTTGGCAACCGGCTATATAAGCCGAAGTACTGTTGTGCCTTATCTTGCAGATTTCATACGACTGCAGATTTTATTTGATTTAAAAAAAAAAAAAACGAAAGGCATGTTTGTTTTCTAAAAATTTTTCATTATGTGCCTATGTTATGTTTTGTGGGCCCAGTATGATTATGAGTATTACTAAAGTCAGCGGGTTCGCTCGGCCCTAGGTAAGGGTCGGGTGCCCATCATGCCCTATCGGAAATTAGGGTGTGACAAATTGGTATCGGAAACGGCGTCCTAGGGGTTGTACTCGGAAAGTCGTGTCCGAGTCGAGTCTTGTTTATGGTGTGTTGCGCGCCACATTTATAAACGGGAGGCTGGGCATCTAGGGTGGTTACTCTTCTTTCACATCCGAGATCGTGCCATAGAGCCAAGTCATAGGAAATGAGATTCCTTACCACGACCTTTGGTTTCGGCGGAAGACTGACATCGACAGAAGAAAGTGACGAGTGACGTTGGAAATTACAAAACACGCAGGTAAGCAAAGGTATGAAAGATATATGTCAGGTAAGATATTGAAGTACGATTGAAATACAAGTTGAAGATTAAAAGAGTAGAACAAGAAAGTGTAACGAGGTGGAGTTTAAGTTGGGCATACGAGGTATGTTCATTATTTTTAAATACGTACATTGATGATATTGGGAGCCACGGAGGCCGTGATATGATATGATATGCGTATATGTATGTTATTTTTTGTGAGGCACTTTGTTGGTATTTCACAACGTGCGAGGTTTGAGATAGTAAGAAATATAGAGGAAACTCTGCCGAAATTTTCCTCGAAATAGAAAGAGAATGAGATATAGGTTTGTAATACGACTTGAAAGGTCGTGCCGATAGTAATGGTAAGATCTGGCTAAGCTACGAGTACGGCTGACCTCGAGAAAGAAGTAATAATATGATTAAGACAAGAGTATGGAGGGAAAAGAATTGTGATGTATATGAATGTATGGATAAGACAACTTGTGAAATATTAAGGATAAAGTGGACCCGAGAAAGGGTAAAGGGTTAAGGATGTTATGTTATAGGATTGATTATGAATAAGATATAATGTGAATATAACGGGAATTGTTATGAAGATAAGTGAAGCCTAGTGAGAAAGTGGCCAAGGTTATGAGGTGATCTGTGTAGCTAGAATACAAAGGCAAGGGTGAAACGGAAAAACAAGCTATGAACGAATAAGGAAGGGTTTGAGTTAAAGATTAAGAGACGACACGAGATAATGTGCCTAGAATGTTACAAGTTGAGTGAAGGAATAACAAGAAGGAAAAGTTTAAACGAGATATATTGGACCTTATCACATTATTCGTAAGGTAAGAGGAGATGGAAAAGAAATATGATTGGAAGAAGAGATTGCGTGTTATAGTAAAAAAAAAAAAAAAAAAAAAAAAGGAAACCATCGAGATCCTTATAAGACCTTATGAGACTAATTGAACATTCGAGGACGAATGTTCTAAAGAGAAGGATGTTATACCCCGCGTTTTCAGAGCATAAGTATGGCATGTACCTCATCGTAGTAATGGAGTGTCGGAGACGTCCCATGATGTTTTTGAAAGGCACAAACCATGGAAGAGAAGTACGTAACAACGAAGAAAAAGGATGGTGCGACCTCGTAAGTCGTAATCGGAAAAGTATTTTGAAACACGAGAACATGGCCATTATTAGTATAATGAATGACGAATACTCATGTATGGAGAGTTTAGGAATATTTCGAGATGATAGAGTGAAGAAAATAAGCTCGACGAAAATTTGGGAAATCTTTGGCGAATTTTTAATAAACTTTGGGCGCATATCTCATAGTATATGTGGAGTTTTAAGGTGTTTTAAAAACCTAAAATGAAGTTAAGTCGAGTCTAGTTTGTAATGCAACAAACCGTTCATTGATACGACATCGGAGTAGAGAATTATAGACGTTACAAACTGAACTGTCGGCCTTAGAACAAAGATTCCCGCGATAGCATCGCTACGGTACCGCTACGTCTTGTAGCTACGGAAAACCGACGTTGGCATTTTGTTAAAAGGGACAGAAACCTCATTTTTTTTCAGCCTGACAAATGTCTGAAAATTTCCAGAAATTTCAGCCTCCAAAAGGGCTCTTATTCTCACATGGAATTGAGGATTTTTGCACAAATTTCAAGCAACCAAATGCTAACCGAGGGTCCGGGCAACGCGTAGGCGCGATTATAATTTTGTTTTGTGTTGAAGTGAGTTTGAAGACAAGAAAATGATGAAGATTTGGCTACTTTCATAAAGCAAAGGGTATGAATCTTCAAATCCCTCTCTTTATTAAGTTTGATTAGGGGATAAGAATAGAGTTATAGTTTGTTGTATTGATGTTGTTGAATTATGGATTAAGGGGCTGTTTTAGGTGGATTAAATGGATGGAATTAGCTAAATTATGATGCATAATAATTGTTGATATTTTGTTGTGTTGTTGATAAAACCGAAAGTAAAGGATGATATTGTAACGGGTAAAATTTTTTTTTTGGGAATTTGGGTACTACGATTTTTAAAAATTTTTGTGGCAAAAGTGGATTTTGAGTTGTTTTGTTTTTATATATGGGTTCAAATAAAAAAGTTATAAATTGGATCCAATGTTTTTGGGATTTTGGGAAAAAAGGATGGATTTAACTAGTTTGTTGAAATGTTTTATTTTTTTTGGGTTTTTGTTGATGTTTGGCTAAATTGGGAAATTTCGAGGATTAAAAGGGGAAGGGCCCCCGAGAATTTGGCTTTAAAATGAACCCTAAATGCCCCAAGTTTTTGGGTTCATTGATTTAGAGATTTGGGGATCCCAGAATAGGTTTTTATTTGTATTTGGGCTCGGTATGTGCTTACCCCTTTTTTTCTTTTGGGATGTCTTAGTAGGAAGAGATACGTTAGGCCTGGGGAACTCTATTAAAATTGAGAGTTTTGATTCTATTTTTTTGATGTTACCTTCAAAGTCAATATGGTTTTTTGTCTTTTTTATGGTTGGATTTCAAAAGTTGCATAAGTTTTGTTTTAAAAAGGGTTTGGGAAAATTTTTAA
>NW_026719416.1:0-12192 GCF_029784015.1 Lycium ferocissimum | reverse complement strand
TAGTATGAGCTTACTGATCTTATTCCATAATTTCCTTGGTGTTATTCATTGTTGACTATCTCACCTCATGATACTAGTTCCTTCAAGGTAAGACATAGTGATGATGATTGTTCCATAATATGATCAGAGGTTCCCGACCTTACGTCACTCCGATAGATCTATAACTTTTACTTGGGCTCTCATGCATGCTTTATGTTATGTATATGTATGATCACACCATGCCTAATTGGCCGGGCAAACACCACTAAGATGGGCGTAGTGGGCAGCTATGATGATTGTTCACCGTGCCTAGTTGGCCGGGCAGACACCATTAGTAGGCGGTATGAGGTGGTTACCCCGGACGCGGGCTAGTGATGATCACACCATACCTATATGGTCGGGCAGCTTATTTATATGCATATATGACATGACGATGTTTCAGTACTCCAGTTAGAGGCTCGTGCATACATATGTGTGGGTAGTAGATGTGTAATGATCTTCTTAGTGTGCATCTTGTATATCATTTTGTAGCCTCGTGTGCTTATGTACATTTATGTTTTGAGAGATATTAGAAGATCATTTCATGATAAACTTGTGTTGGGAATGATGTATGTTCAGGTTGAGTTAATGATAAGTCTGACACGTTGTGCTTGGTATGCTAGCTCCGGGTACCCGTCATAACCATCTAGTTGGGTCGTGACAAAAGTGGTATCAGAGCAGTTTCGTCCTAGGGTGTGTCTTCGAGCTGTGTCCAATAGAGTCTTGTTTATGGGTGTGAAGCGCGCCATACTTATAAACAAGAGGCTGCGGAGCATTTAGGAATAATGACCGTCTTTCTTCTTCATAGATCGTACGATAGAGCTATAATATATGATTTCTCTTTTCCCTAATTGTACATTACGATTTCAGTGATGCCAATGAAGAGGAAATCAACAGCCACCCAAAAGGGCAAGAATGCGACAGGAAGGCGGACTGAACAGGAGCTACCGATAAATATAGGAGAGGGTGAGTCCCATAATGAGGCTCTATCTTGTACCTTTCACACTCCGCCTATAGTAGAGGAGCATGAAGGGGTCTCTACTCCAGCTCCAATGCCTCCAATTCCACCACCGGGTGCTTCGGACCAGCAGATGACCGAGGCTATTCTGTTATTGACCCAACTAGTTGCTGCTCAAGCTCAGCGGCAAAGTGCGGGTCTAGGTGACAGAGTGACGAGTGCCAGAGCTCGTGATTTTATGAGTTTCAATCCTCAAGAATTTTTCAGGTCAAGGCCGGATGAAAACTAACAGGGTTTTATAGATAAGATGTTGAGGACGCGGAGAATAATACATGCTTTTGATACGGAGTCAGTGGAGTTGACTTCCTATAAGTTGCGGGATATAGACGTTCTATGGTATAATAATTTGATATCTTCGAGAAAGGAAAATGCACCTCCCCCGGTATGACAAGAATTCCTAGATGCTTTCATCCGCCTTTATTTGCCACCTGAGGTCCGTCGGGCCCGAGCTGACTGGTTTCTGAATTTAAGGCAAGGTAATATGAGTGCTCGTGAGTACAGTCTTCGCTTCAATTCGTTGGCTAGGTATGCTCCGGCCATATGTCACGACCCAACCCCGTGAGCCATGACTAGTGCCCGGCCGCACCGTACATACCCATTAACCGTAAAACAAAGACACAAATAACTTATACATACGGGAAAGTAATACGTCGCCCCAAAGCTATCGTCATAAATATATATATACATATCGTAGTCACAACTTCCAGCAGAGGATACATATACGAAGATCAGACGTCATCTCAAACCGTCGCATATAAGCATATATCGCACATAAGCCGGTAAGGCTATCATAATGCAGGGGGACGTCCAGAACACAAACCACACAGACACAACCGCACAATAACTGCCCACAACCCACACATATGTCTACAGACCTCTAAGAGTAATAACAGAATCATATGACGGGACAGGGCCCCGCCGTACCCATGAATAGACATATACATATGCATCGGAAGAGTCTGCACCAAAACATAGGCTCCGAAATAAGGGAGCGCTCTCTAAAACAATGAGAATAGATATCCTAAGCCGACGGATCACCAAAGTGGGCGTCCGTACCGCGGCATGAAACGCGACCCCCGAAGAAAGGGGGTCGGCATTTAAATATGTACTGAGTATGCAAAGCATGAAATGCAGTAAACAGGATAATGATCGGAACAAGAAGTACAGAAAATAAGTGCAATGTCCAAAATATCAAATGCTTACTTATTAAAAACACAAATCATGCATGGGGCTCAGGAATATGGTCGCCCTCCCGTCATTGGCGCCATAACACATCATACTCTAGATTTCATATCTCCGTAACCTCCATATACATCATAGCGCCATAACACATCATAACATCATAACACCAGAATATAAGCGGTACCCGGCCCTCTAGCGAGGGGCTCGGTGCACCGTAACACATCATACTCCGGAATATAGCATAGTGCGCACGATGACATAGCCGGCCCGAGACTCGGCGAAAGATGTAACAACCATATGCACGAGCAGAGTCGTGAGCAACCATATGCATAAAAATCATCATTATAGACTCAATAGATAAGTAAGTAATCGACGCTCGAGGGTTAAGACGATAGTCACATTAAGTTCTTTCAGAAAGTCGTTAGAACCAAACATAGAAAAGTCTTGGGGGCCCACGGACAAGTATCAAACCAATCCGAGCCCGCCTATGAAAGTTTGGGGATATTATTCATTATAGAATCTCCTACGAACATTTCGAAGCGATCCGAGCTCGTCTATGAAAGTTACGGTCGTTCGTAGTTACGGAGTCCTTTAAGAACAAAATTCTTTATGTAACATTTGAAGTCCAATCATATAAAAACATAAGGACCTTAGTTCGACTACATTAAGAGAGAGCTAACATTAAGAAGCGAATAAGAATCGTATACAAGCTCGGATCTTAAGAATGGAGTTACCCCGAGGCTCGTATCATAGCCTACTTACCACTAAGACATGCCAAAAGAAAGAAAGGTTAGGCTTTACATACCTCGTCCGCTTCCTAAGCTAATCCGAATTTAAGTCTCGGCTTCTCAAGATCTACAATAACATCATTTGGCACCAAACATTAGTCATAGGTACTTAGGAATCCAATCCTAAGCTATCACTTTATTTACAGAAATTTGGGCAGCATTTCCCCTACAAATTCAACAACCCCGAGATTTCAACTCGGCCAAATCACCAACAACAATACCAACAATCATACTAACAACATCAACAATTAATCCAAAATACATTCTAACGTTAGTAACTCTTTTCTACATAATTCGACAACCTTCCATTTACATTCAACTCAACTACATACATTCAAACCAACATCAACGCTCACATGTTCAAGTACTAATCCGAAACCATTCAAACAAGATTCAAGAATACTTCAAACAATCCGCACAATATTCAAAACAACCCATCCAACATAACTCCACCCGAAACCTTCCAAATTCAATAAGATCAACAACGACACATTTCTTTCTTCTAAATTCATAAACTACACCAACAATCCACACATTAACAACATCATTCTCATAAATTCAAGAAACTACGCTAAAATCACATTAACTTCTACAACAACCCACAAACGATTACAACTTCAATTTAAATCATTAAACCTTCATTTTCATCATATAATCCACAACAATCATCAACTAAAACACTAAATAAAATTAGTTCATCACTCCAACACACACAACACCTACACGGTCCAACTTCAACATACAAAATTTCATGAATTTCATCCTTTTCCACCCACTACAACATGCATAAACCATCCATAACATATGAAAAGAAGATTAAACCTTACCTTTTTCACTTAGTTCTTCAACTTGGCTAGGTTTGTGCTTTGCAAGAACGAATAGTTTGATTGCTCCAACAACTACTCCACGTTAATTAGGACCTTCCAATTGGTTGAAAAGCTAGAAGAAAATATTTTTTTGATCACTATTCATGGTCATCAATTTTTGGTGCCATGGCCGAATGGTCCCTTTGGTTCTTCTCCATATTTCTCTAAGTTTCTAGAGTTGAAAAGATGATGAATTTGTCATGCTTGCCATCTATTATATACATATAGAATTCATCCATGTGTACCATGGCCCACACATGGCTTGGATGAATTAAATTTGGCCAAACCATGGGTGGTGGCCCCACACATGCCACACGGCCATAGTGGCCATTTCATGAAAAATACTTAACTTTCCATAATTCACTTTTAATCCCAATTTTTTTTTAATATTCCATACCAATAAAATCATAAGCAACTTATGCCTTAAAACAAAATCGAAGGTCAAAAGTCTCAACCTCGTATCCCGGAATAGTCTTGTCCTTAACTTATCGTAGTTAGCTCGGAATGTCCCAATGTACAAAATACGGGATATAACATCCTCACCCCCTTTAGAACATTCGTCCTCGAACGTTAAACTAGTCGTACAGGGTCTTATAAGCACTTCGGGGGAGTCTCTTTTACAGCTATCACATACATTCATCAATCCACACAACCAATGTAGGAATTTAGATTACCTGTAGACATAGGAAATAAGTAAGGATACTTATTCATCTCCATTTCGGCTTCCCAGGTCATCTCCTCCAGGTTATTGTTCCGCCACAATACTTTAACGGAAGCCACATCTTTAATACGCAGCCTTCTCACTTGACGATCCAGTATGGCTATAGGCTGCTCCTCGTAGGATAGCTCCTCTGTGGCCTAGATATCATCTATGGGAAATGCTCTGGAAGGATCACCTACATATTTGCGAAGCATTAACACGTGGAAGACTGGATGCATGCCTCCAATTCAGGTGGTAGGTCTAATTCATAGGCAACCTTGCTTACCTTACGGACGATCCGATAAGGTCCAGTATACCTCGGACTGAGCTTCCCCTTTCTGCTGAATCTCATAACACCCTTCAAGGGTGATACTTCCAAAGATACCCGATCGTCGACCTGGAACTCTAAGTGTCGACGTTGATTATCTGCATATGACTTCTGTCGACTCTGAGCTGCTATTAACCGTTCCCGAATGAGTTTTTCCTTATCAATAGCTTGCTGAATCCTGTCTGGGCCAATTAACTTAGTTTCGCTAACATCAACCAACCCATCGGTGACCTGTACTTCTTGCCATACAGAGCCTCATACGGCGCCATCTAGATGCTAGAATGGTAGCTATTATTATAGGCAAACTCCATAAGTGGCAGATGATCATCCCAGCTGCTTCTGAAATCAATAACGCAGGCCTACAACATATCCCTTATTGTCTGAATAGTACGCTCGGTCTGTCCGTCAGTCTGAGGGTGACATACTGTATCGAGATTCACTTGTGACCTCAATCCCTTCTGGAGTGGTCCTTAGAAGTTAGCTGTAAATTGAGCTCCTCTGTCGGACATAATAGATGTGAGAGCATTGTGAAGTCTCTCTATATAATTTCGCATAGCCTTTAACTGGATAATGGTCTTGAATATGCTCTTGTACTGACTCCTTGTGGTTCAATAGTCAGCGTCATTAGTCCTTACATCCCTGTCACCATTTTACTTTTACATTCCGGGTGCTCACCCAACATGACTTTGTCGCTAGTGAGTATAATGGTTATGTCCCTTAAACTATTCCCCCTAGTTCCTTCCCAAGACTACTTCCAACGATCCAAAGTATGTATATACGAAATGGTTCTGCACCCTTCGCTATCCTTCACAGTACAGCTACACTTATGGCAACTCGTAATTCGAGTTCAAACTAAATCCTTGGACTCTTGCCATAACTATCCCTTTAGCTTTCTGCCACAATCGTGTCTTTAACCTTTATCTCTCAAATCTTACAATACAACCCAAAAGCATAGGGCTACGAAAATTCTCACTCCCTTACGATTCTCTCATAACACAAGTATACGTGTCTTCGATTTCCTTGTATTGGCGATCGTTTCGAACTCTGGCTCCAAGCTAATAAATTTCCCCTTCTGGAGCATAAGAACGCCATAATCCCTTTCGAGTCCAATATGTTCTCCCCCCCCCCCCTTTATTAAGGAGGTCCTAATACACCAATAATTTTTAGATATCTATCATCCTCGGCACTTATCTTTCGAGAGTTAGAAATCTCTTAGCATCGTTGCACGGCCTAATCATTCTTTTCTTTACTTCTCATCCCTCGTCGTGGTCACTATCCTTTCGTCCCACTTGTCGAAGTCTGTCCTCCAACCCCACACATTCCTCCTTTGTTCCATACTACCACACTCTATCCCTCTCACACGCCTACCCTCAAAGTTTTATCCAAATAGTGTCGTGCTTTGCCCGTCGTCTCTCTTGAAGGCTTTACTCCCTCATGTTTCTTACTCTTTCGCTTTTTTCGACATTTTGGTCACCTTACCCTCTATCTACTCACTTTCTTTCTTTTCCAAATATCATTGTATTAGAACTTTCCGAGCCTAACCTGTAGTGAAAACAGCATCAGCTTGCCTTATAACATTTGTGCCATTTTTTCTTTTCACTTGAGCTTCGTTACCCTGTCCGATTATTGCCTTCCAATATGCCGCAGCGTCGATTGCTGGGATACACATACCCGCTGATATAGCCATGTATGGGATATCATGTACATACGTATACATAATTGCTACCATCTTGTTTAGAAAATATCCCCAAACGCTATTCAACTTACCCTGCTTCTAAAGCTGTAATGCACCTTCTTTTCACTGGTTCAGTCTGCCTCGTCCTATGTGGCCTCTTAAGGTTTCTGCCCACTCTGTATACTCTGATTTCTCTTAGGCTACCCTAGCTTCTCATTTGCTTCCTATGTCTGAATTTATAAGACTTTCAGAACACTTCCCAGGGGGTCACCCATCCTAAAATTTCTCTCACTCCAGCACGCTTAACCTTGGAACTCTGATGAAATACGAAGCTCTAATGCTAGTATGATAGCGTCCACCTCACCGCATGACCTTCATCACCTAATCTGGAGTAAGTTGAAGTCTTAACAGATTTCAAAACGTTCTCCTAACACATCTCCCTCCGAATTAGAAAGGGTCTCTTACTCCAATCAATAATTATTTAATACTTGTAGCCATTCCAAATTCTCAATTAGGTGGCACTCATATTCCAACGATAAGTGTTCAAAGTTCCCTTAAAGTAGTACCTTTACCTCAGCCTATATCATCTGTTCCTTAAGCCTACCGTCTTTGTCGCTTAAAGATTCCATTATTTTCGAGGTGAAGTCGTGTGCACGCAGCACCCCTTTATGCTCTATGCCTTTTTACCCTTACTGTGTACCCAACACAGGCTTCTAACTTACTCAAAAACATACCAAGTTCGTCTCAATAATGGTCTTATCTTATCACCATGTCGTCGTACTACACCTTTAAATTCATAACTATGCATTCCCTTTTCGTCCATATTCGTACTCATTTAATTACGTCCATCTTGGTGCTTCCTTTAGTATCCCCTTACCATATTTCTCCAGTCTATGTCCATCCTTCTTTTCTGCACACGAGGAATTTTATAATACCTCTATGTCCTTCGGAAAATACTACTCCTACATAATCCCTTTCTCATTTTCAAATCATATTCTGTTCATCCCTATTTGTTCTTATCAAATCAGTCATTTCCTAGCTCTCATTCTACCTCGTTGCTCATCTTTCTATAGTTTGGTCTTTCACAGTCCCGTCACTTATAGTACGCGTATCCTTGGCTACACATGTCATGATCTATTACTGCATAGTTATCTCACTTTCTTCTTATTTCCTTGTTTCAATCATTCCTTCTTTCCCTGTACTCGCTATCATTTCCGTTAGTATATAACCCTTATTCCAAACTTCCCATACAGAACTTGATAAGCCTTCCTTATTCGTTCTATAGCCCGCTTTTTCGTTTCACACTTGCCTTTACATTCTAGCTACATAGATCACATCATAGCTTTGGCCACCTTCTCACTAGGCTTTACTTATTTTCATAACAATCCTTATTATATTCACATTATATCTTATTCGTAATCAATCCTATGATATAACACTTCTTAATCCTTTACCCTTTCTGATCAACTTTATCCTTAATATTTCACAGCTGTCTTATCAATACATTCATATCCATCACAATTCTTTTCCTCTATACTCTTGTCTTAATCATACTATTACTTCTTTTAACTATAAGCTCGTCATAATTCATCCCTGCTTATCAATTCAGTTGGTACCTCAATATAACACTCTATCAAGATTTGCCAGTCTCTTCCAAATCATCTCTTAATATCACAAGCCCTTTCCAAATTCTTTTTACCATATCGATATCGACCTCCTAATTACTATTACCATCAATTCAGTAGTTAACTTATTTCTCAAGGTCAGCCGTACTTGCAACTTAGTCAAATCCTATCATTACTGTTAGTACGACCTTTCAAGTCATATCACAAACCTGTATCTCATTCTCTTTTTATTTCCAGAAAAATTTTGGCAGAGTTTCCTCTCGTATTTCTTACTATCTCAAAACCTCGCACGCCAACAAAATACCAACAATATATATATATATATATATATATATATATATATATATATATATATATATATATATATATATATATATATATATATATATATATCATATCACGACCACACAGGGCTCCCAATATCAACAACAGTATGAAAATGATGGACTTACCTCGTATGTCCAACTCGAACTGCACCTGTTACCCTTTCCTGTCCACTTTTCCCTTCCATTTTTTTTTTAACCTTACATTTCAATCGTACCTCAATACCTTACCTGACATATATCTTCCGTACCTTTGCTTACCTGCGTGCTTTGTATCTTCCAATATCGTCAATCACTTTCTTCTGTCGATGTCGTCCTTCTGCTGAAATCAAAAGTTAGTATAGGGAATCTCATTTCCTATGACTTGGCTCTATCGCACGATCTAAGACAGAAGAAGGGTCACTGATTCCTAAATGCCCCGCAGCCTCCTGTTTATAAGTGTGGCCGGCTTCACACCATAAACAAGACTCTGCCGGACACGGTCTGTAGACAATCCCTGGGACGAACTGCTCTGATACCACTTTTGTCACGACCCAACCCCGTAGGCCGTGACTAGTGCCCGAGCTGGGCACCCGTACACACCCATTAACCAGAAACAGCACACAAATAACTTATACATACAGGAAAGTAATACGTCGCCCCAAAGCTGTCATGTCATAAATATATATATACATATCGTAGTCACAACTTCCAGCAGAGGATACATATACGAAGATCAGACGTCATCTCAAACCGTCGCATATAAGCATATATCGCACATAAGCCGGTAAGGCTATGATAATGCAGGGGGACGTCCAGAACACAAACCACACAGACACAACCGCACAATAACTGCCCACAACCCACACATATGTCTACAGACCTCTAAGAGTAATAACAGAATCATATGATGGGACAGGGCCCCGCCGTACCCATGAATAGACATATACATATGCATCGGAAGAGTCTGCACCAAAACATAGGCTCCGGAACAAGGGAGCGCTCCAAAACAGCAGAATAGATATCCTAAGCTGACGGATCACCAAAGTGGGCGTCTGTACCTGCGGGCATGAAACGCAGCCCCCGAAGAAAGGGGGTCAGTACGAAATATGTACTGAGTATGCAAAGCATGAAATACAGTAAACAGGATAATGATCGGAACAAGAAGTACAGAAAATAAGTGCAATGTCCAAAATATCAAATGCTTACTTATTAAAAACACAAATCATGCATGGGGCTCAGGAATATGGTCGCCCTCCCGTCATTGGCGCCATAGCACATCATACTCCAGAAGATTTCATATCTCCGTAACATCTCCGTAACACATCATAGCGCCATAACACATCATAACATCATAACACCAGAATATAAGCGGTACCCGGCCCTCTAGCGAGGGGCTCGGTGCACCGTAACACATCATACTCCGAAATATAGCATAGTGCGCACGATGACATAGCCGGCCCGGGACTCGGCGAAAGATGTAACAACCATATGCACGAGCAGAGTCGTGAGCAACCATATGCATAAAAATCATCATTATAGACTCAATAGATAAGTAAGTAATCGACGCTCGAGGGTTAAGACGATAGTCACATTAAGTTCTTTCAGAAAGTCGTTAGAACCAAACATAGAAAAGTCTTGGGGGCCCACGGACAAGTATCAAACCAATCCGAGCCCGCCTATGAAAGTTTGGGGATATTATTCATTATAGAATCTCCTACGAACATTTCGAAGCGATCCGAGCTCGTCTATGAAAGTTACGGTCGTTCATAGTTACGGAGTCCTTTAAGAACAAAATTCTTTATGTAACATTTGAAGTCCAATCATATAAAAACATAAGGACCTTAGTTCGACTACATTAAGAGAGCCAACATTAAGAAGTGAATAAGAATCATATACAAGCTCGGATCTTAAGAATGGAGTTACCCCGAGGCTCGTATCATGGCCTACTTACCACTAAGACATGCCAAAAGAAAGAAAGGTTAGGCTTTACATACCTCGTTCGCTTCCTAAGCTAATCCGAATTTAAGTCTCGGCTTCTCAAGATCTACAATAACATCATTTGGCACCAAACATTAGTCATAGGTACTTAGGAATCCAATCCTAAGCTATCACTTTATTCCTTTGGGCAGCATTTCCCACAAATTCAACAACCCCGAGATTTCAACTCGGCCAAATCACCAACAACAATACCAACAATCATACTAACAACATCAACAATTAATCCAAAATACATTCTAACGTTAGTAACTCTTTTCTACATAATTCGACAACCTTCCATTTACATTCAACTCAACTACATACATTCAAACCAACATCAACGCTCACATGTTCAAGTACTAATCCGAAACCATTCAAACAAGATTCAAGAATACTTCAAACAATCCGCACAATATTCAAAACAACCCATCCAACATAACTCCACCCGAAACCTTCCAAATTCAATAAGATCAACAACGACACATTTCTTTCTTCTAAATTCATAAACTACACCAACAATCCACACATTAACAACATCATTCTCATAAATTCAAGAAACTACGCTAAAATCACATTAACTTCTACAACAACCCACAAACGATTACAACTTCAATTTAAATCATTAAACCTTCATTTTCATCATATAATCCACAACAATCATCAACTAAAACACTAAATAAAATTAGTTCATCACTCCAACACACACAACACCTACACGGTCCAACTTCAACATACAAAATTTCATGAATTTCATCCTTTTCCACCCACTACAACATGCATAAACCATCCATAACATATGAAAAGAAGATTAAACCTTACCTTTTCACTTAGTTCTTCAACTTGGCTAGGGTTGTGCCTTGCAAGAACGAATGGTTTGATTGCTCCAACAACTACTCCACGTTAATTAGGACCTTCCAATTGGTTGAAAAGCTAGAAGAAAATATTTTTTTGATCACTATTCATGGTCATCAATTTTTTAGTGCCATGGCCGAATGGTCCCTTTGGTTCTTCTCCATATTTCTCTAAGTTTCTAGAATTGAAAAGATGATGAATTTGTCATGCTTTCCATCTATTATATACATATAGAATTCATCCATGTGTACCATGTCCCACACATGGCTTGGATGAATTAAATTTGGCCAAGCCATGGGTGGCCCCACACATGCCACACGGCCATAGTGGCCATTTCATGAAAAATACTTAACTTTTCATAATTCACTTTTAACCCCAAATTTTCCTTAATATTCCATACCAATAAAATCATAAGCAACTTATGCCTTAAAACAAAATCGAAGGTCAAAAGTCTTAACGTCGTATCCCGGAATAGTCTTGTCCTTAACTTATCGTAGTTAGCTCGGAATGTCCCAATGTACAAAATACGGGATATAACACCATAGTAGCCGATATGGGAGATTGGGTGCATCGATTTGTGAGTGGTTTAGGGCTATACTTGATCAAAGATTGCTTGACAGTTTTACTCCAGGAGGGGACGGACATTTTCCGTATTCAGGCCCACGCTCAAAATTTAGAAGAACAGCCGCAGCCGCACAGGGGTGAGCGTGATATGGATAGAGGGCATAGTAAGAGGGCTAGATCTGCTGGTGCTAGTAGTGAGTATAGAGGGGGTCAGCGGCAATAGTATTCCAGAAATTTAGGCCAGTCCGTGACTAGTACACCTCCTCGATTTGCAGGTAGGAGATTTGACCGCCC
>NW_026719415.1:0-11514 GCF_029784015.1 Lycium ferocissimum | reverse complement strand
CACAATAATGCCAATAATCATACTAACAATTTCACACCTTGACAACATTATTTTCCATAAATTCATGAAACTATACATAATTCACATCAACTTCGGCACATGCTACAATGAATATAACTTCACTTAAATCATCTAGACCTTCATTATCAACATAGAATTCATGACGACATCAACCCAAAAACGCTAAATGAAATTAGTTCATTCATTGCCATGCAAAGCAGCCCACTTTCGGCCACCACTCCAACACACTCAACTTCATGAATTTCATTCATTTTCTACACATTACAACAACACAAAAACATGCTAAGTTCACTTAATTCATTACTTCTACACATCACCACATGTACACGGTCAATTACTAATACCCACGGCTCAACTCCAACATCCATATCTTCATGATTTTTATTCATTTCACACACTACAATATCCACAAGCATCTATAAGACATGTAAAGAAGATCAAAACTCACCTCTTTCCCTTGGCTTCTCCCACTCGGCTAGGACATGCTCTCCAAGGAAGAATGTTTTTCTTGCTTCAACAACTAGCTCATGTCGTAGAGGGCCTTTTAATTAGTAGGAAGGCAAGGGAGAAATTATTTTTCACAATCAAACTTCCATGGCCTTGCTTGGCTAGAGATGGCCGAATGGCCTCTCTTGTTCCTTCTCCCAAGTTTCATGAAATTTCCAAGTGAAGATGATGAATGCTTGCCCTTCTAATTTTCATCACACACACACATATATATATAGTTAGAGGCACATGACTAGTCATGTGCCTCTGGCCGTTTTTCCCTTCTTTTCTTTTCTTTTTTTTTTTTTTTTTTTTGTCTCCAATTTTCTTCAACTTTCTAGAATTTTCCTTAGGTAATAAAAGATGAATTTTTGCTCACTTAGTCATCTTTTTAATCACATGTATTTTGCATCCATGTGGGCCATAGTTCACTCCAACTTGATGGCCACAAGACTTTTTCAACAAGTCATAAATAACAATTTTCAACTTCCAAATTTGCCCTTAATACTCCACGCCAATAATACTTACAAGCAACTTGCACCCTAAACAAAGCCGGAAACTAGCTTCTGTCCTTAACTTTCCGCCTTTAACTCGGACTATCCAAATGTGTAAAATGCGAGGTGTAACAAGTGGGAATGGAAAGAGAGGCCATCCTTCCTCGTCCATGACATACCTTATCCAATCTCGTACATTTTGAACGTCGTGTTTTCGAAACCAAAATTTTGTCCAAAGCATAAGTGACTTATTTTTAGGGGAAACACATCATCGGACCGTTTCAACATAATCTCCATGAGATATTACCACCTTGACCATCCACTCAACTTGATACCCATTATAGTCATATGGATGTCTTTAACCCATGTCAAATTCAAATCAATCGGTCGCATAAAGAGAGATGAATGTGGAGTCACACAAATCGTCAAGCTCTAGATCAAAGCCATTGTACCGATAAACATTCACCTTCAATTTTTGAAACCTTGGCTTAGGCAATCTCTCTCCTTTTCTTGGAAATAGTGGGTCCTCTCCTTTGTGTAAGCCATCTAGTTCTTACTTCCGATTGAACGAGTTTAGTCCTCATTGCACCTTGTCCATCATACCGCATAATAGAGCTCAAAGAAAAGGTTATGAGTTAAAAATCACCTTACTCACTCCTTACTTTATTTGGGTGGCGCCGGTTCACTCAATGATACATAGGTTTGGTTCACTCCTTCGTAGTACTCGCTTCCTCGGAATTGATCAACTCCTATTCAATCTCCCAAATTATGCAAAAAGATGCTACCTCTTCGGGATTAGAGTGAGATTATGGACTCTATAGTCGGACGACTCTTTTAATCGTGGCGCACTTCGAGTCAAACAATTCACGACGAGTTAAAACGAGAAAAGCTTGTTAATTAGCACAAAAAGTTATAGCTCAAGAACTAGTAAACTTTGAGTAGCAATTTACTCAACGGATACTAGCTATAAGTTATGTCACAAAGAAAGGATTAAGAAGCTTCCCAATCCCCCTTAAAATGTGCAAGGCAGTTCTCTAAGTCTTACTAATTAATATCCTTTGACCAACTTGTCTCAGGAATTTAATTACTACAAGTTTCAATGCCGCTTCGTCTTCCCAAAAAGATGACTAGGGACTTGCACACTTGACTTCCCTTTTCCTAAGAGGTGATTAGGAACTTGGACACTCTTTCTCAAGGTGACTGTTAGTCTTCCCAAGAATTAACTTTGAAGTCAGACACTAACGGTTTGACTATTTGTTTGCCTTTACACCCTTTCACACCCCAAACTGATTTTTGAATTTTCCTAATGAGCTTGAAATTTCTCTCCACGTTTTGGAGGGGTTCAACGCACCAACTCCTTGGGAATTAACTCGTACTAGTCCCTTTGACTCTAAAACAAAATTTTCACACTCCCTAACACCTTGAAAGCTTAACTTATCACCAAAATTAACATCAAACAAAGTTAGTAACTGAAATTATCAAGAACACACACGAATATTCACAAAATATTTATGAATACTCAAGAACACAAGTATTCAAAACATCAAAAATCGATTCACCCAATAGATCAAGAACACTAAATACTCCAAATCTTTCCAATTTTTGGATTCTTGCCCTTCTTAATTGGAGAAATCAACCCAACAACTTTCAACCCTCAATTTCAACCTCTTCTATAAGACCCACTTTGAGTCTTCAAGTGTCAAGGTCTAACAATGGCGGAAATTAAAAATCTAACTTTAATTAACTCAAAACTTCAGATTTAGAACATAAGAACTCTAAGGAACTTGAATCTAACACTAGAATCAACAACAAAACAAGGATTCAAATGAACTTTGGATTTTTTTTCAAATTTTTTTTTTGAATACCAAACCCAAGACTAGATTTGTTGGAACAAATCTATACTAGGCTCTGATATCAAATGATGCAAGAAAATAAAGAGAAGATAGAAAAGAAGACACAATTGATAAAAAAATTGGACAATAACTAGAAGAATTAGTCCTAGTTACCTTCTAAAAGATCAAAGGCACCTATCTTATGTAATAATCCTCAAGAGAATAACAATCTCTTGCAAATTGAATGATCAAAACAAGGTTGTACAATTTGGAGTCCACCAAATCACAAGTCTCAACTAGAGAGAAAAGTTCAATATTCATATATTTCAAGATAGGTTTCCTTCAAAATGAATTACAAGCACCTTTAAATAAGGTTCTTAAAATATACTAGTCAAAAGAAATAAATGGAAGTGTAGTCTTCTAGGTGCATAGAAGAGACTACAAAATGCATACTCCTAGAAGCCTAGAAAGCCACTATACATTATGAAAGTCAAAATAGCCTTTAATAAGCCTAGAAAACACAAAAAGGAAGCTTCCTTCGTTCACATTAGACCAGCCCCTCATGTTCACACTGAGCTTCTGAAGTCCTAATTGGGGTCGCTAGACTTGTTCTTTCCGTAGGGCGATCTTGGCTTCAATCCACATCCTCTCGAGCTTCAATTGGGGTCTCCCCGCTCGAACACTCGAGTCGTCACCATGGTAATTTGGATTGCATCGGCCCATATACGTGTACGACTCCTAGCGACTCGGGGCCGTTTTCAAATGCTCCCGAATTAACTTGACTTTCTCTATTGCCTCGATAGACCAAATCGTCCTAACAACTCGCTTCACCAACTTCAAACCACCCAATGGTCGATCTACACCTTCGCCCATAAAGAGCTTTAAATGGTGCCATCCTATTAGTAGCATGGTAATTGTTATTGTAAGCAAACTCAATAATAGGCAAGTGATTATCCCAATTACATTTGAAATCAAGGACACATGCCCTCAATATATCCTCAAAGGTCTAAATGGTGCGCTCTACCTGACCATCTATCTGAGGGTGAAAAGCTGTAGTTGTCACACCCCTACTTGATGGGGCATGATGGGCACCCGACTCTTACTTAGTGGCCGAGCGAACCCGCCGATCCTCGTGATTCTCATAATCTTATCGGACTCTTAAATGATGAAATGAATGCATAATGGAAGCTTATCACGAACAACATGCTTTTCGTCCTTCTCAAATCAAGTAAAATCCGTAATCATATGAAATCGAACATAATGCATAATGATACATCGGCTACAGAGCGCTTACAAGATCGACATGCTATATACGTGACTCCGTCCGCAAAGTCTCTAACATAAATCAAGATACCATAACATAGATACTCCGACTCCTACATTCGGAAGGAAACCCGAGCTCGCCAATCCAAATCGGAACATCTTCTACTCATCTGTGTACACCCGCGTGGCATGAAACGCAGCCCCCGAAGAAAGGGGGTCAGTACGGAATATGTACTGAGCATGTAAAGCATGAAATACAGTAAACAGGATTATACTGAAATAAGGAGTATAGAAAATCATAAGGCTTGCCTCTGAAACATAAATCATGCATGTCAATATCATATTCAATTCATTGTGGGACTTAGAAACATAAATGAATCATCATCTTGTACATAACGTGTCCCGGCCCTCTAGTGAGGGACTCGGTAAATAAAATCATCATATCATCGTATATATATACGCACCCGCCCTCTAGCGAGGGACTCGGTGAATAGAATCATCATATGCCATCCTAGCAGCCCATCCCCATATCATCACATCATTATGTCATCATATATATATATATATACCCGGCCCTCTAATGAGTGACTCGGTGAACAATGCGAGGAATGTGCACGAATACGTGTCCCGGCCCGGATTCAAAAGGAAAGAAGTACAACGGCCCGCACGAGCAGAGTAGTGAGAAACCATATGCATATAAATCATCTTTTAAGACTCTATAGATAAGTAGACAAATCAACGCTCGAGTATCAAACGATAGTCATGTTAAATCCATTCTAAATGCCATTAGAGTACGTTAAAAAGAGTCTTAGAGATCGTAGACACGTATCAAACCAATCCGAGCCCGCCCATGAAAGTTAGGGGCATTACTCGTTATGGAATCTTCTACGAACGTATCGAAGCGATCCGAGCCCGTCTATGAAAGTTAGTGGACCTTATTCGACATAAAATCCTTTAGATCAAAACTTTTTATGCGACATTTACTCTCCAATCACACAAAAGACACAAGGACCATAGCTCGACTATATTAGGAAGCTAACATCAAGGAGTGAATAAGAATCATAGACATGCTCGGATCTTAAGAATGGAGTTATCTCAAGGCTCGTATCGTATCATATCATATCTTACTTACATCTAAGACATGCCAAAAGAAAGAAAGGGTAAGTTTACATACCGGTTCCACCTCTTATTAGCTACGCTTATTCGTCCAAGCTCGTAAGCCTACACTTAAAAGGATTCACACTAACGTTAGACTCTTTATCGCACACTTGTACCAAATTTCAAATCAAACTATTCTATATTACGCGAAAATCGAAGCAAAGATCTCCCCCGTTTATATGCCTAGCCCAAAATTACAATTCAAGAACCAATCAACAACAACAATAATACCAACATCAACAACACTATTATTCGTACCAACATATTCCATAAACATCCCACACGACGTTTTTCAACATACAACAACACTATGCACTTTCTTCCATCCCAATCAGGGAGTATAATCTCATCAATACGCCAACCATGTTAGATACCATTTTTATATGCGTAAATCAGTCCATCCATATGGCCATAACACGTTCAAAATATCCCATAAACACAACAACTTCAATACAACACTCTATGACCTTTTCTCCATGACTAGTTTCATTTTTAAGGCTTGCTAGACCTTCAAATAAACTCAACATAAAAGATGGGATAAATAACATACCTTATTCTTGAAAAAAAACTCAGCCACATCAACCTTTTCCAATACCAAGCTTAAGTAGAAGCAAGAACAATCGCCTTTCACGGACTAGTTTGGCGTAATCTTGTCAAATTCTTGATTTATCGGACTATAATATTTGGAAGATGTTTTGAGAGGCTTATAGGACTCCTTGGAATGTTAATATGCTGAAAAAAATGGGCTGATGGGGTATTTATAGTCCCCTAGGTCGGTTCCACCGACTTATTCATGTGGGGCCCGCGGAACCATTTGGCACCAGGGTCTTGCTCTTAAAATGGCCATAACTCTTGGATTCGACATTGTGTGAGGCCCGGGACCTATGGTTGGAAAGATCTTCAATTATATACAACTTTTATTCTTGGTATTTTTCCAAATTCCAAACTTATAATACTGTTTTTGCCCCTCCAAGTCGCATCACCCGAAAACGTTTCCTTAAATTGTCCTTTTCGAGGGCTTATGTCCATATTTGGCTTATGGGTCCTTCTTAGGACTTGCTCAACTTTCCATGTACTACTTGTATCACTTTTAATATATCCTTTACAAAATCCCGACATGTGGGCCCCACCTTAACTCATGGCTTCGAGGGCTATCATCGAGTGATCATGTTAATCGATTTATTCCATACACTCTCCAAATGTCATATATATTTCTTATGCTTAGATAATATAATCTTCATCCATAATCCTTGTGTAACTCTGCTCTCTCCTGAGCTCATACTAAGCCGTCCACAGTCTTGATAACGCGAAATTTTGCAAGGTGTAACATCCTTCCCCCCTTAGAAACATTCGTCCTCGAATGTTAAACTAGTCTTACGAGTGTGTCTTATAGGCACTTCGGGGGAGTTCCTTTTATAGCTACCATATACGCTTATTTATCAACCAACATAACCACTCTAGGAATTTAGATTACCTGTAGGCATAGGAAATAAGTAGGGATACTTATTCTTCATCTCCTCTTCGGCTTCCCAGGTCATCTCCTCCCTGTTATTGTTCCGTCACAATACCTTAACGGAAGTCACGTTTTTAATACGCAACTTTCTCGCCTGACGATCCGGTATGGCTATAGGTTGCTCCTCGTAGGATAACTCTTCATGGGTGACACTTTCGTAAATACCCAATCGCCAATCTTGAACTCTAAGTGTCGTTGTCGATCACCTGCACATGTTTTCTGTTGACTCTGAGCTGCTAATAACTGTTAAACCAAAATTTCCCATACTAAACCTTGCCCCACTTTCCTTCAAAGCCTCGGAAGCTTAATCCCTTAGTTCACTGGGTCCTCCCAATCCTCCCATGACCCGCGACGCGAACTTGGACTTTATAATCGTAGCACAAGTACCTACGATCTTGCATCTTCTCGACAATAACTCCAATGTCCGAATCGCTTCTTTCACTCTTTTGCCCTCATGTACACGGCCGTAAATTGGCTAGCACTTCGCTCTTGTTTTGTCTCTCAGCGATAGTCTTGACATGGTGTGCCTTGACTATTTATTATCCCGTAAGTATTTCTCTTTTTCTCTTTCCTTGTTTCGTTTGCTAGTGACCCACTACTTTTCTCGTACACGGTGCCTTTTCTCGCGTTTATCCCTTCGGTACCTTCTCGCCTACCCTTTTAATGTCCGTCGGCCTTAGATATGCACCGTACCGACTTATAGTTCATCGGCGGTTCTACGATGCACCGCATGTACCTTACTATCTCTCCTACCCTTACACTATAAGTGTTTATTCAACATGACTTTATCGCTAGTGGGCATAATGGCCGTGTTCGTTAAGATATTCCTCCCGCCTTTCCAAGACCACTTTCATCAATCCCAAGTACGTATATACATAATGGTTATTCACCCTTTACTATCCTTCACAAGATAATTACACTTATGGATTCATAATCCGAGTTCAATTAAATTTGTAACTTGCCACCTTTTTGAGCTCTTGCCACAACTGTTTCTTTAACCTACATTTTGAATTCCTTTAAATCTCCCAATACAACTCAAAGCATAGGGCTACGACAATTCTTACTCCATTACGACTCTCTTACCACATATATATACCTAGCTTCGATTTTCTTGTACCGGTGATCACTTTATCTCGTCGTTATTCCTTCCTAGCTTTCGATATGACCTTTTTACAATGATAAACTGGCATAGCTTCACGTTGACGGTTCATATAATTCCATAGCATATGCTTTCATGTTTAGCATAATTAGTAATCCGTGAGATGTTTTCTAATATTCGTGAACTCTTTTGTCTCCATTCATAGGAGCGATCTTTCAAAAATTTCGAACTACCAATCGTTGTTCCTTTTAACACACGCTTGTTATCCTCTTTGGTGCAAAATTTCCTCTTGTCATCCCCCGAGTGTCCTTTAGGTTCATCATCCTCTCTATCATCCTTCGTGAATTTGACTCGAAGACCTTTCTTGCTCTTTTCATTGCCCTTAAGACATGTTGCCGCATATTTAGGTACGACGCGAATTTACCCAATATGAGGGATTCAAATCATGGTTAAAAATATCGTAGTTCCTCTTGACGTAAGGTGCTCTCGAGTTCTTGATACAAATTGGTCAATTCCATCGAGCTTCATGAAATGAGTTCGAAGATCATGGGAGGTCCACATAGGATGGCCTTCAAGATATGGGAGATAGCTTGGATGGAAGGCTTAAGAGTTAAGTCCCAAGGCTTGCCTCTTAAAGTGGCTACAATTGCAAGTCAAAGTGATTCAAGGTCGGAGAGGAGAGATGGCTACTTGCGCAGGGCTATTTATGCAAGTGGCTACTTTGCGCAAGGAGGGTTATGATTGCAAGAAGGCCGTATGCAAGGTTGATTAGAGGGTCATCTATGCAAGGAGGGACGTGTTTGGCCATTGAAGGCCAATCCTTGAATTGAAGACTATACCAAGACTAACCAAAACAAGGCCCTTACTTCATTAAGGGTGCAAGATTGTAATTGCCTATTAGTCTTCTTTACTTAGCTTGTATATATAGCTTGTCTTTCATTTCATTTAGGGACTTTTTGATGAATTATGAATATTTTGAGTGTTTTAGGTTATCTCTGAGAGAAACTTGTGAGAGGCCTTTGGTAGGCTCTTGTTGATTATTGATTGTGAGAGGATTGGTTACTTGGGAATTCAATTCCCTTGAGGTCATCCTACGAGGTTGGTGCTATCTAGAGTGTAATTAGGAGGTCTTGGTTATTGAAGAACCTTGGTTGCCTAATTGTGCCTATTTGTGTGTCAATCTATCTATCTTTCTTTCCTTTTGTTTATCTTCTTAATTTTCCGTTTCCGCGCATCCGTTCTTGTATCAATTGGTATCGTAGCCTAAATTAGGTTTGTTTCAAAAAATCTAGCTTGGATTTGATTCTACAAAAAAAAAAAAAAAAAATCGAAATTCAAAAAAAAAAAAGCGAAATTCGAAAATTCAAATTCGTGTTTGATCCATCCTTGTTTGTTGTTTTTGACACTAGATTTGAGTTCCCTAGTGTTTTTTGAGTCTAGATCTTAAGTTTCAAGTTATTTGGAGTCATATTGAGTCATTTACCATTGTTGGAGCTTGAAGGTTTTAGAACTTGAATGTGGGTTTTGAAGAAGAAGTAGAAATTAGAGCTTGAAAGTCATTGGGTTGTATTCTCCTAGTGAAGAAGGTTAAGAATCCAAAATTTGAAGTGATTTGGAGTATTTTTGAAGGATCTACCATTTTTGCTATTTGAAGCTTTGAAGAACTCAAGAACTTGAAAAGTGGGTCTTGTGATTTGGTTGAAATTGAAGGTTGAAACCTATTGGGTTTTGTTCTCTACATCAAAGAGAACTTAAATCCGAAATTTGAGCTAATTTGGAGTTGGTTTGAGGGTAGTTGAATTTTTGAATTGTTCTCGTGTTCTTGAAGACCTTCAAATCTTCATAAGGAAGAAGACTCTCCAAAGGGTTATTTGATCCAAAAGTTGCCAAATAAAGTTGTGAAAAAGTGTTTGTGGGCCCAAGTAAAAAAAAAAAATCAGAAATACTTACTCTAAATTTCTGATTTTTTCAAAAAAAAAAAAAAAGCCACGTCATCTGTGATACGATCCTACTTGGCACACCTCATTTCAAGACTTACATCCAAGGCCAAGATATGGAACTTCAAGCTCTACAAGCGGCAGGGATGATAAGGATGGCGTCAAGGCCTCGTTGAGGCCCATACAAGCCCCACAATGAGGCCTATGATGTGTGGAGTGCTTGGAAGCCACTTGGGTTAGCTTGAAGAAGGCTACTAGAAAAGGGACCAAATGCGCAAAGCGGCCAAACGTGCAAATAGGGACATTTCTGCAAATTGGCTACATGTGCAAACTTGGACAAGGTCGGGAGTAGGCTATTTATGCAAAGAAGGTTATGCTTTAACGAAGGCCATGCATGCAAGGTTGATTAGAGGGCCATCTATGCAAGGAGGGGCGTGTTTGGCCATTGAAGGCCAATTCTTGAATCAAGACTACACTAAGAAGACTAGCCAAACAAGGCCCTTACTTCATTAAGGGTAGCATTGTAATTGCCTATTAGTCTTCTTTACTTAGCTTATATATATAGCTTGTCTTTCATTTCATTACTCAGATTTTAGATTGGATGAATTATGTATTGAATACTCTAATGAGTGATAGTTTGTTTAGGGTTAGCTTAGTTAATGGTGGATTCCATCGTTGGTCTTGAATCATTTTTCCATTGATTTCGTACGAAGGGTTGTTCATTTGTGGATTTCAATTGAATTTCCCTTGCCTTGATTTCAAATAGCATAGGTTCTTTGAATTGAATCAAATTGAGAGGGTCTAGGTTTCATATACTTAGGTTTGCTCATGTTCATTATTCATCGGGTCTTGCTTTTTTTCCTCTATTTCTCATCCCCTTTCTTCAATTCTCATCCCCAATTTCTCGTTATCTTTAATTCCGCGTTTTTGTGATTGATTTGGTGTTTTCCAAATCGATTCATATTATTTGGTATCGCAGCATAGGCTAAGAGATTGTTCTTACAATTTCTAATCCTAGGCTCAAATTTGAAAATAAAAAAAAAAAAATTCGAAATTCCCAAAAAAAAAAAAAAAATCCGAAAATACTTTAGTTTTTTAGTGGATTTGAGGTCAAATTTGAGTTCCTTGATATTAAAAATCCCTAGGTTTCAAATTTCGTGGCATTTAAAGGTGTTTTGAAGATTCTACCATTGTTAAAGTCAAAGGTTTGAAACTGAAAGTGGGTCTTGTGATTGAAGGAGAAATTGGCTTCAATTGGTGTTGGGCTTTGTTCTCTTAGTTGAGGGAAGCTTAGATCCGGATTTTGGTGCAAAAACAAGTTGATTTGAAGATAATTTGAAAATGGGTGTTCTTTATGTTCTTGAGCATCTTCATATCTTCATAGGTGTTCTTGCAGTTTAGAAACTAACAAAGTGAGTTTAGTGATTCGAGGTTTGTTTGAGCTAATTTTTTGTCAGTTTGTTCTCCCTAGAAGAAGGAGTTAAATTTGAAATTTTGAGAGAAAATAGGTTGATTTGGGCATAGATCGAGTTTTGGGTGTTCTTGGTTCATAAAGCATCTTCATATCTTCATAGTGAGGAAGTTAAGACCAAAAGGAGTGTTTGATCCAAATGGTCAACTCAAAAGGGTGAAAAGGGTGTTTGTGTGGGCCCAAGTCAAGTCCCAAAAAAAAAAAAATCAGAAATATTTAATCCAATATTTGATTTTTCAA
>NW_026719414.1:0-12058 GCF_029784015.1 Lycium ferocissimum | reverse complement strand
TAAAAAACCTAAGATAGTGCCTATCTAACTCATCATTTATAATTAATAACTGCTCCTAAGTCACACTCTTTATTTTGATAGTTTCACAATTAGCCTATAATTATCCCTAAACTCACTTTTGTTACTATCATGTCTTTGACTAAGGCCTAATGTTATTCTAAAGGCTAGCAAATTATTCAGATAAAGCTAAGTTCACCCATTACACAATAATCGATTAAGTTCGTGCTATTGAGCGTAGGACCATATCTCAAAATGTTCGAGGCATTGCACCTTATTTTAAGTAATGCAGAAAAACAACTAAACACGTCCCTATATCATCATACTACTAAGTTATGCTATTATCAAACTATTTCAAACATTTTAACACTCGTATTAGCAACCAACAAACTAGTAACCAAATTGTCACGACCGACCTACGGGCCGCGACGGTGCCCGAGACCGACCATGAGCACCCTCATTCTCTTGCTTAACTTGTCTTTATTCATTTCTCTTATCGCTTATACTCATAGTGAAAACGACTTTCATATAGAACATATTTACTTATATAACGTGAGCCCTTTTGGGATATCAAAATAATAATAATATACATGGCTTCCATTTGCGTAATGACTATGGGACCATACTACCCACGCATACGTATCTCGACCCTCTACTAGAACAACGAACATATGGACGGACGGACAGACCCGCCGTGCCCAAAATACATGTACACAAAATAATGTCTCAAAATAGCACCTCGGACAAGGGAGTGCTCACGCGTCGCCCACGTTCCTATTGATCAAGACCGTCTCCCGACCTGCACGCTGGCATGAACACGCGTCCAAAGAAAAAAGGACGTCGTACGAATATTGTCGAGTATGTAAAGCATGAGCAGAATGATGGAGAAACATAACGGTAATATATGAAATAACATAAGATGGGAGACATTAACATTCTCTTCATAACACTTTCCTCGCTTTCCGGTAGGACGTTCCATGTTCCATTTCGTCGCTACGCTCCGTGTTACACCTCGGAAATTTTCCTTAGCATACAAAGTGAATGGGGACTCAAGAAAGACATGACGCATACGAGGTTTGGACAAGTAAGAACTAGTATGTGATGATTCTAATTTAGAATTTCAAAGGCATTAGACTTGAGAAAAGAAAGTTGCTAAGAGAAAGCGAGCCATAAGTTAGTGTGTCGTATAAGAATTACGAAATGCGTTGAGTTAATGATGCATTGATGATGCTCCAAGGAAGATTTATGAAGTCCCTTAGAATGATATGGATGATGAACAAGTGTTAAGAAGGTTCCATATGATCGGAGATCAAACGAGTCGACGAAACAAAACTTGAAGAATCAAGCGAAACATACGGCCGACATGCGCGTATAAAATCTATTGGCGTGAGGCCAGCCGCAGATTTGACCCGGAATGTCATCATCAATCGGACCAAATATACGGTCCAACATACGATCGGATATTTTATACTAACCGTATGTATGGTCAAACTGGTCCGTATATTCCCCATCGGGATCGAAATGTGTTTTATATAAGGGATCCTTCCATTTCATTTTCATTCCATCTCCACTCCTCCACACCTCAAAACCTCTCTAGAACATTCCATACCCTTAATCTATGAGAAAATAAAAAGAAATCAAGGATCAATAGCTAGACTTGAAGTGAATCAGGTTGAGGAAACCCAACAAAGGTCATCCAAATCAAGAAATCTCAAGGAAGAGAAAATAGGGTTTTTGGTGCTAAGGGTGAATCACCAATCAAGGCTTGTTCCTCTAGTGTCTAAGGTGAGTTTTATGACCTTTGCATATTATTTGAAGTGTTTATAAGTTGAAATACATGAATTGTGAAAGAGTGTAGGAAGTGGGTCACAAAAATGAGGATAGTGTCATTATTGAATAATAGTTGAGATGGATCATGAAAATGGGAGTGTCGATGCTATAAATACGTTATAAATGACCTATAGAACATGAAATGAGTATTGGATATGAAAGAATACGACGATGGAATTTTTGTCATAATTATGGAAAATTGAAGTGAAATTGCAGAAATGCGAATCATGTGAATAAATGACGATTGTTGTTAGTGATATCACGATGGTTATTATGAATGTTGGGAGTTGATATGGAATATGGCGTAAAGTAGTATATACAAAGGAAATCGCCAATTTTCTATAGCCTTAGTAAGTACGGTTCCATGATTGTTTAGCTAATGACGATACGAATTCTCTCTTGAAGGTATAGACGAGTGCTTTAGAGAGAACGAGCAAGCAATCGAATAGTTAAACGACAAAGGCGTAAGGTTTCACCCTCTTTCTAAGGCATGACTCCATGGTATGAATTCTCCTATTTTCCCCATGATTTCTCTACATACATGTGTATGTCGAAACAATGAGTCCCTATTATGAAGAGCTCATGAGACGAAATGAGAAGTATGACAAGAATGCGATGAGCCGAGTCTAGAGATTCTAAAACTTATGATACGGGGATTTCTATCAAGTTAACGACCTTCATATGACTCTTGCTACTAATCACGGGTTGGATGAACCTACCCTATGATGACTGGTCTCTTTCCTTCCAGTGTATGATTCTCTCCGTCCCCACGAGTCTCCTAAATTCCAAAGAACTAAGGGCCTATGCTATAAATAGCCATACGAGAGAAAGGATGAGAGATATATATTATGAGCATGATAGTAATAATGATGAGCCTATGACTATAGGGGGGGGCTATACGTGTATAAGATCATGAAAAGGGAAAAGGCACTAGTATGATAACTGACGATGATAAGTAAGGTCTAAAGAGTCCTAGGATGAAAAACGACAACCACGAAGTCAAGCCCTAAGATATGGTTCCATTAGTGTTCCTTCTCATATACGCCGCCTTTAGAATAGTAATTCCTTCAAGGCGAGGCATAATGATCCTATTACTCCATAACATCATCGGGGTTCCACGACCTTACGTCACCCCGACATGACTATAGACGCTTATGAGCCCAAGATACGATGTGATGATATATGCATGTATGTGTGTGTATGTAATGATACTAAACTATGATAGAGCCACGATATGCTTATAGAACGTTAATGGTTGCAAATCTATAAAATGTATGACGATAATGATATATGGTGTATATGTATGTATATACGTGCATTGACGACGTTAAATTTAGATAAAGCCATAATATGTCTATGAAATGTGTAGTAACGATAAGCATATGTTATGTATGTTGGCAAATGCATGGTATGTTATATGTATGGACTGAATATGCTCACTGGGAATCGTAGTCGGTATGGGCAAACCCAATGGTGGGGCAAACCCGGGGCAAACCCAATGATGACGTAAAATTCACATTGGTTTAGGGCTAATCCCACATTGGTTTAGGCGAATCCTACATTGGTTTAGCTAATCCCACATCGGTTAATGGCATCTCATGTGACCGGTACGATGATGTTACGATGCGCTACAAGATGGTTATGGTTATTATATTATTTCCGGATCGGGCCGTACGTTCCCAAGATTCGGTTAACATCAGTTTATATGGTATGATATGATGATGCATATACGATAATGTATGTCCTATGTGATAACGTATGTATGATGAGACAAGGTATGCCACGATAGCTTATATGACATGCTATATGTAAAATACGTGCCACAGGTATTCAGTCGAAGTTTATGTCCTCGTCACCGTGCCTTTATTATTTCCCTATTATATTTATTTCATTCAGGCCTTACATACTCGCAAGATAATATTCGTACCGTCCTTTTCTTTGGACGTCGTGTTCATGCCTGTGTAGACGGGGGGAGACTCGCATGCATCCATGGAGCCGGCGCATAGTCGATGCAGAGCCCTCCCCTTTATTCCTGTGAGGTGCTACTTTTGAGATGTTATTTTGTATATACATATATTTTGGGCATGACGGGTCCTTTTCCCGTCCAGTGTCTAGTAATCCAAGAGAGGCTCGTAGATGCGTATGCGTGGGTAGTATGGTCCCATAGTCATTATGTAAATGAAAGCCTTTGTATATTATTATTTTGACGGTAAAAGACTTACGTGATATAAACATGTTCTATATGAAAGTCGTTTCTATGATTATAAACGATAAGTGAAATGCATAAAGACAGATAAGCAATAGAATGAGGGGGTGCTCGGTGGTCGATCGGGTACTGGTCGCGGCCCGTAGGTCGGGTCGTGATGCATGGTATCGACAGTTCGGTCTGAGGAAGTACCTACGAGCCGTGTCTAGTGCAGTCTTGTTTATGGTGTGTTGCGCGCCACGCAATAAACAAGAGGCTACGGGGCATTTAGGAAAAATGACCATCTTTTCTTCTTACGCGATCGTGCGATAGAGAGCCATGTTATAAGATTTTCCCTCTCTATGGTGCGTTTGTGATTTCAAGAAAGACGATGAATGGAAAAGCTACGCCGCCCGTGGCGGGGCAAAGCGGCGATTGCGTAAGGGCTTGAACAAGGGCCATCTATGAATGTAGGGAGAGTGGACCCCAAAACGAGGCCCTACCTCCTCGGCTTCGCGCACCATGCCCACTTTAGAGGATCGGGAAGCCCCCAATTTTAGCTCCCGCACCCCCCGGCCTTTTCCCGACATCTCGGGCCGAGACGAGACAGCCATTCTTCTATTGACTCGGTTAGTAGCCGCTCACGCCCAACGGCAGGATGCGGCCACAATAACACCTGGGGGTCGGAGGAAAAGAGCTTATTCCTCAAGGTTTGATTATGAGGTTAGGGGCGTTCCGAGACAACAATTCTCCAGACACTCGGTTTGTTTAATAACTGGTGCTCCCCCGTGCTTCAGACTCAGATTTGATGGATCTACTACTTCTAGGCCGTCCCAGTTCCAGTTTTCGCCTTCTCGAAAATAAGGGCGATTCGAGCCGGATGAGCCACCGTGCTTACCACGTCGAATGCCGGAAGTTACATTCTGGACCGTGCCGCCGGGTTTCGACGTTTGTTATGTTTGTTGCCGGCCGGTGCCACTTTATGCGCGATTGTCCGTCGCTACGTGGTGCAGAGGTAAGGTTCGGTCTACGGGGGGTAGTGGGCTCTTCATCACTAAGCACGCGCCCCCAAGGCCAAGGCCAGGTGTTAGAAGGTGATGGTAGAGATCAAAGAGAGATGTCCAGTCCGAGGGGATCCCAGCGTCACACTTATGCATTAGCTGGGCGACAGAATCCCGAGTATCCCTCCGATATTGACCCAGGTATATTTTCATCAACCTCTTATGGTATGTATGTGCCGATTGATTCGTGTCCTCTGTTTGTCATATATTATTCACAGGTGGTGATTTTGTTGAGGTGAGAAACTTGAACCAACCCAACAATTTGGGGTGACAATAATTGCTAGTGACCTAATGACAAAAGAAAAGTCATGATTTATAAGTAAGTTGATGGGAGTGTGTGTCATATAATAATATGTGTACAAATAAATATATAATGGAATCCTAGAGTGAGTGTAGCAGGCATAATTTATGAGACAAGCTCCGTCGGTTATATCCTTTAATGTTAATTATTTTATGTTGTTGAGTTGCATGTTATGAGTGTACCGATACATGCCCTATTAAGGCATGGGACGTATTTTATCAGGCTATGCGAAGGTTCGGGATTGTTATGTTTATAAGATAAATCCTGCTGAAATTTTCCTTTGAATCCAAAAAAAAAGGGGGGGGGGGGAACGAGTGATTGAGGGCGATATGTTCCGAAGGACAAAGCGATATTGAGTTAAGGAGAAGGTCCCAGGAGCGAGGAATAAAGGATTGATTATGAAAAGAGAGGTAAGGAGATGAGTTGAGAAGAAAAGAATGTAGAGAATTGAGTACGAACATAGAAGGAGAGGAAATATACGATGCATGTGTGTGTCAAGAAATAAGTTGTATTATGAGGGAGGGAAAATGTATCTCTTACGAATACCCTCCACTAAGGAAGAGAAAGTAAAGTGTAAAAGAGAATAAGTCGGAAGGAAGTGCAATTATGAATTACGAGTTGGCTATACGACGATAAGGCGATGAAGTAAAGCTATTAGCGATGACAAATATGACATGGTTATGGTTGGTTTTGAAAAAAATCAATGTCGAGTGCAACATGAGAGTGAAAAGAGTACGAGGCGATAAAAAGTGTTGGTAGTGAACTTAGATCCGTGAAAGCAAAGGAAGACAAAATGGTGAGTTAAGGAAGGCGATTACGATTGCTACAAGCCGATTATGGGTAAGATGCGGTATAGTAAGAGGTATACGAATTAAGGATTCGTACACAAAACTATGGATTTAAAAGTGGGTCGGCCCAAACCCTCAAAGGGGGGGGGGGCGAGTGGAGAGAACATAAGTATAGAAATTGAACGATAGACCCTAAGATGTGAAGGATAGGTGAAATCAACGATGATAGTAATGGTGCCAAGGATGCCTACGACCTCACATGTGTATATACCTATGAGCAACACCGAACCCTCGTGGTCGGTGCATGCCATGTAAATGCTATGTATATGGAATCAGATGAGTACGAATATGCTAAGCAAATGTAATGTATGTGATATGTATAAGATACGAAATACGAGTACAAAGGTGACATAGGTATAGAAATGCTATGTAGATGAATGCAAGCATGAACGAAAATACGATTACGAACATGAATCTGTGCACAAATATAGATATATGTGTATGTATAGGTGTGTATGCACACGAATCACTCAAGAACGATTAGGTAACTTTGCTAGTATTTATGCATTGCCAATGAAACCAAGTGAGGTATATTTCTGAGACCATGTAAGACGTGATATCATTATTGAGCAAGAAAAAAAAAAGGATCGGCGAGATGTAGAATTTCAAGTGAAAGACCGGATATCCTTGAAAGTACCGCCAATAAAGGGAGCTATGAGATTTAGCAAGAAGGGGAAGATAAGTCACCGGTGAATTAGAACTTATGAAATTGTGCTAAGGTAGGCCAAGGGCTTACGAATTGAATTTATGGAATACCCGTAAGTGATGTCCAAGTGATAGAAGATTAGCTTGTAAAACCATTGCCATATTAGATAGGCGAGTACGGAGGCTTAAAAACAAATAAGTAGCCTCAGCCAAAAGCTTTGTGAAGAAATAATAATGAAGAAGAGACGACTGTGAGTGGCGGGAAGGAATCATGAGATCCAAAAGCCCGCACAAATTTCATTCCAGGAAGAAGTTGTGATGACACATTGAGATCTTGAGGTATGTAAACTTTTCTTTTATGCACATGGGTCGCGTGTGGCCAGGTTATAGTGTTATTGTGTTGAGGCCCTGTGTGGCAATGATATTATGGGTTGTTGTGACAGGATGGTAGTGCCATATTACAGGGAAACTGCGGCTAAATTTTTCTAAAATCCTCGACGATTTAACATTCGAGGACGAATGTTCCAAAAGGGGGGAAGAATGTTACACCTCGGAAATTTTCCCTTAGCATACAAAGGAACGGACTCGGAAAGACATGACGTATACGAGGTTTGGAAAAGTAAGAACTAGTATGTGATGATGCTAATTTAGAATTTCAAAGGCATTAGACTTGAGAAAAGAAAGTTGCTAAGAAAAGCGAGCCATAAGTTAGTGTGTCGAATAAGAATTACGAGCGTTGAGTTAATGATGCATTGATGATGCTCCAAGGAAGATTTATGAAGTCCCTTAGAATGATATTGAAGTGTTAAGAAGGTTCCATAAGGATCGGAGATCAAACGAGTCGACGAAACAAAACTCGAAGAACTGGGCAAACATACGGCCAGACATACTGGCCGTATAAAATCTACTGGCCGTATGTCCAGCCGTAGATTTGACCCAGAATGTCATCATGCACTGGACCAAATATACGGTCCAACATACGGTTAGTATATTTTATACGGACCGTATGTTGGTCCGTATATTCCCATCGGGACTGAAATGTGTTTTTATATAAGGGATCCTTCCATTTCATTTTCATTCCATCTCCCACTCCTCCACACACTCAAAACCTCTCTAGAACATTCCATACCCTTCATCTATGAGAAAATAAAAAGAAATCAAGGATCAATAGCTAGACTTGAAGTGAATCAAGTGGAGGAAACCCAACAAAGGTCATCCAAATCAAGAAATCTCAAGGAAGAGAAAATAGGGTTTTGGTGCTAAGGGTGAATCACCAATCAAGGCTTGTTCCTCTAGTGTCTAAGGTGAGTTTTATGACCTTTGCATATTATTTGAAGTGTTTATAAGTTGAAATACATGAATTGTGAAAGAGTGTAGGAAGTGGGTCACAAAAATGAGGATAGTGTCATTATTGAATAATAGTTGAGATGGATTATGAAAATAGGAGTGTCGATGCTATAAATACGTTATAAATGACCTATAGAACATGAAATGAGTATTGGATATGAAAGAATACGATGATGGAATTTTTGTCATAATTATGGAAAATTGAAGTGAAATTATGAAATGCGAATCATGTGAATAAATGACGATTGTTGTTAGTGATATCATGATGGTTATTATGAATGTTGGAGTTGATATGGAATATGGCGAGAAAGTAGTATAAACAAAGGAAATACTGTCCAATTTTCTATAGCCTTAGTAAGTACGGTTCCATGATTGTTTAGCTAATGACGATACGAATTCTCTTCAAGGTATAGACGAGTGCTTTAAAGGAGAACGAGCAAGCAATCGAATAGTTAAAAGCGACAAAGGTATGTAAGGTTTCACCTCTCTTTCTAAGGCATGACTCCATGGTATGAATTCTCCTATTTTCCCCATGATTTCTCTACATACATGTATGTGTCGGAAACAATGAGTCCCTATTATGAAGAGCTCACATGAGACGAAATGAGAAGTATGACAAGAACGCGATGATGAGCCGAGTCTAGTAGATTCTAAAACTTATGATACGGGATTTCTATCAAGTTAACGACCTTCATATGACTCCTTGCTACTAATCTGGTTGATGAACCTACCCTATGATGACCAGTCTCTTTCCTTCCAAGGTATGATTCTCCTCCGTCCCCACGAGTCTCCTAAATTCCAAAGAACTAAGGGCCTATGCTATAAATAGCCATACGAGAGAAAGGATGAGAGATATATATTATGAGCATGATAGTAATAATGATGAGCCTATGACTATGGGGGGCTATACGTGTATAAGATCATGAAAAGGGAAAAGGCACTAGTATGATAACTGACGATGATAAGTAAGGTCTAAAGAGTCCTAGGATGAAAAACGACAACCACGAAGTCAAGCCCTAAGTATGGTTCCATTAGTGTTCCTTCTCATATACGCTCGCCTTAGAATAGTAATTCCTTCAAGGCGAGGCATAATGATCCTATTACTCCATAACATCATCGGGGTTCCACGACCTTACGTCACCCCGATACGACTATGACGCTTATGAGCTCCAAGATACGATGTGATGATATATGCATGTATGTGTGTATGTAATGATACTAAACTATGATAGAGCCACGATATGCTTATAGACAGTTAATGGTTGCAAATCTATAAAATGTATGACGATGAGTATATGGTGTATATGTATGTATATATGTGCATTGACGACGTTAAATTTAGATAAAGCCATAATATGTCTATGAAATGTGTAGTAACGATAAGCATATGTTATGTATATTGGCAAATGCATGGTATGTTATATGTATGGACTCTGGAATATACTCGGTTGGAATCGGTAAGTGGTGGGGCAAACCCATGGTGGGGCAAACCCGGTGGTGGGCAAACCAATGATGACGTAAAATTCCACATTGGTTTAGGCTAATCCCACATTGGTTTAGGCGAATCCTACATTGGTTTAGGCTAATCCCACATCGGTTAATGGCATCTCATGTGACCGGTCATGATGTTACGATGCGCTACGGATGGTTATGGTTATTATATTATTTCGGATCGGGCCGTACGTTCCTCGGCATTCGGTTAACATCGTTTATACGGTATGATATGATGATGCATATACGATAATGTATGTCCTATGTGATAACGTATGTATGATGAGACAAGGTATGCCACGATAGCTTATATGACATGCTATATGTAAAATACGTGCCACAGGTATTCAGTCGAAGTTTATGTCCTCGTCCTGTGCCTTTATTATTTCCCTATTATATTTATTTCATTCAGGCCTTACATACTCAGTACAATATTCGTACTGACGTCCTTTTCTTTGGACGCTGTGTTCATGCCCACAGGTAGACAGGGAGACGGCACAGATCCATAGGAGCATCGGCGAGCTGCGCAGCCCTCCTTTATTCGGAGGTGCTACTTTTGAGATGTTATTTTGTGTATATACATATATTTTGGGCATGACGGGGTCCTGTCCCGTCCGTGTCTAGTAATCCGAGAGGCTCGTAGATGCGTATGTGTGGGTAGTATGGTCCCATAGTCATTATGTAAATGAAAGCCTATGTATATTATTATTTTGACAGCCCAAAGGGCCTACGTGATATAAGTAAACATGCTCTATATGAAAGTCGTTTCCTATGATTATAAACGATAAGAGAAATGCATAAAGACAGGATAAGCAATAGAATGAGGGGTGCTCGGTGGTCAGCATCGGGTAGCCGTCGCGGCCCGTAGGTCGGGTCGTGACACGTACACATACGTTCATATCTTTTACTTACTTACGTTTCGTATCTAGTCTCCTGTCATACTCATGCTCGTATCACGTGCTTCGCGTATACATGGCCCTTACTCGGCACTCACATGGTATTAACATATCCGTATTCTAATCACTATCTTGTACATAGCATAAGCGTACTCGTAGAGATATCATATACTTATCTCATTCGTACTCACATGAATGTGATGCATATGGTATAATCATACAGGTAACACAATCATACTCACATAGATATCATACGTGAAACATTGTCGTGCTCATATAAGCATCATGCATATAACATAGTCGTATTCATAACGGTATCGTACATGTGACATACTCGTATTCATATAGGTTGGCATCATTCATACTCGGCCCCTTCGGCTCGATAGGATCACTAGCATACGTACTCGGCCCTCTTGGCTCGATGGCATTACTGGTATACATACTCGGCCTTCTTGGGCTCGATAGGACCATTGGTATACGTACTCTCCCTCTTGGGCTCGATAGGCTTGATGGCATTCGTACTCGGCCCTCTCGGGCTCGATGGGCTTAACGAAGATCCGCCACCGGCCCCTTTCCGGCTCGATACATACATATATACATATACTTATCATAATGTCGCATCTATTTATACACATTTGATCATTATCCGTATTCGGCCTCATAGGCTCGACAGCATATCGTATTCGGCCACGAGGGCTTGATCACATCACATATATCTCATATCGTGCGTGCATCACCGTATCGTCATAATACATATATTTGTGCATACATACCATATACTCAACATCGTACATCTTGTAGATTTATGTTTATGGATTGTCCTATAAGCATATCATGGTTCTATCGTAACTTAACATCACTATCCTATATGCATAACTGTAATATCTGCCCGACCATATAGGTGCGGTATAATAATCAATAATATGCTCATCATGGTATGCTTACCATAACGTACGTATCATAACATGCTTATCATAATATGCCCTTTATAACATGCTTATCATAATTCATCATAAAGACTCTAGCTCACTATCATCATTTTCGCATTCAACTCATATCTCTTATTTCGTATAGCTATTCGTGAGTGAGGACTCTTGACTTTCTTGGAGATGGGACATTCGTAGTAAAGAGAGATTTCATGCCATAGAAGTCGTACTTGGAAATAAAGGGCTAAGCTTTACATACCTTTGTCGTTAGCTTATTCTATTGCTTGCTCGTTCTCTTTAATGCTCTCGTTTACCTTCAATGGAATTCGTATCAACATTAGCTATATAATCGTGGAATCATACTTACTAAGGCTATACAAATTTGGGCAGCATCTCCTTTGTTTATACTACTTTCCGCCATATTCCATATCAACTCCCAACATTCATAATAATCATCATGATATCATTAACAATAATCGTAGTTCATTCACACTTATTCGCATTCCATAATTTCACCTCAATTTCCCCTGG
>NW_026719413.1:0-12455 GCF_029784015.1 Lycium ferocissimum | reverse complement strand
AACAACCATACCAATAACAACACTAACAACATCAACATTCAATACCAAACACATTATAACATGAATAGTCCCTCTTTCTATATAATGCAACAACTTCGACTCCAACTTCACACTCTCAAACTAATATCAACATTTTCATATTCATTCTCTAATTCAAGGCCATTCAAATACGTTTCGAACACATTTCTCATTATTCTACAAAATATTCACAAAATATACAAACTTTCCATCAACGCCATAATGCATCCCAAACTTCCAACCTTTGACATAAACATCCACAACATATTCTTATCTTCCAATTTCATTTACAACGACAACGATTTGCATCTTACAAATTCATTTTCATAAATACATAAACTACAATAAAATCACGTACTTTCCGACAACAACTTAACAACAATTTTCTCATGCCAACTAGAACCATTAACCTTCCATTTTCATCACAAGACTTCTACAACACAATTAACAACTAAATGAAATTTAATTCACTTCTCCTCCACACCATATGGCTCTCGGCCAAACACACCCTTCACACACACACACGCCATGCACACACACACCACACTTCCATAGTTCTCATCTAATTCTAATCATTATAACATGCATACTTATTCCATAACACAAAAGATTAGAATTCTTACCTCTTTCTTGAAATTTCAACTTGTCGCAAACGTGGTTCTTTCGCCAAACTAATTATACCACGTCGGAGAGCGTCTTGAGCTTGCTACTAATTCAAGAAGAACAAGATTTTTGGATCAAGATTAAAGGCTTGGAATTTTTTTTTTCCTCCTTGTTGCTTCGGCCGAATGGCCTTTCTTTCTCCCCTTCTCTTCTTTTTTTTTCTCTCAATTTTTCTTGAAGTTTCTATGGATGAACATGGATATATACATGCTCTACCACTTATTTGTCACATGCTTAGCATGTGACTTGGGCTTGGCTTGGGCCAAGTATGTTGGCCGGCCACCCTTGCAAATTTTGGGCCTCAATTTTTTTTTTTTTTGAGCCCAATGACTTATGGATCACATTTTGTAATTCCCGAAACAAATTTTTAAAATTCCATCTTTGCCCTTAGGCCTTCTCCAATGTTCTCGTGTCAATATTTTCCATAAGTAACAACATACACACCACATAAAATCAAAGCATGGCCTTATTCTTACAAATCACAATTATGTCCAAATTTCCCGAATGTGCAAAAACACGGGATATAACATAGTAAGTCGATATCAATAGGGTAAAAAGAATTTGGAAAGGGTTTGTGATACTAAGAGATGATTTAGAAAAGGCTGGCAAATCTTGATAGAGTGCTATATTAAGGTACCGATTGAATTGATGTGGATAGATTACGATGAGCTTATAGTTAAAAAAGTAATGGTATGATTGAGACGAGAGTATTTATAAGGACTTGTGTGATATTAAGGATAAGATGGACTGGAAAGGGCACAAAGTTAAGGAGTGTTACACTATAGGATTGAATACGAAAAGGATATAATGTGATTATTGTTATATCCCGTATTTTGTACATAGGGATAATCCGAGCTAACCATGATAAGTTAAGGACAAGACTATTCCGGGATTCGTGGTTGAGACTTTTGACCTCCGATTTTGTTTTAAGGCATAAGTTGCTTATGATTTTATTGGTATGGAATATTAAGGAAAATTTGGGGTTAAAAGTGAATTTTGGAAAGTTATTATTTCATGAAGCCAAGCCAAGTTGGCCGTGTGGCTTATGGGTGGTTCCCACCCATGGCTTGGCAAATTTTAATTCATCCAAGCCATGTGTGGGCCATGATACACATGGATGAATTATATATGTGGATATTAGATGACTAGCAAGTCATAATTCATCATTTTTCATACCTTAGAAGCTTGGAGAAACATGGAGAAAAAGGGAGAGTCATATTCGGCCATGGCTGGCCGAAGTTGGTCCATGGAAAATTAATCAAAAAAAATATTTTCTTCAAGCATTTCAAATCCTTAGAAGGTGTATAACAACATGGAGTAATCGTTGGAGTAGCAAAAACAAGTATTAATTCAAGGCTCAACCCTAGCCAAGTTGAAGAACTAAGTGGAAAAGGTAAGGTTCAATCTTCTTTTACATGTGTTATGGTTTGTACATGTTGTAGTGTGTAGAAATGGATGGAATTCATGAAGTCATGTATTTTGATGTTGAGCCGTGTGTATGGGCTGTTTTGTGTAGAAGGAATGAACAAATTTTATTTAGTATTTTGGTTGTTGTTGTTATAGACTCTATGATGAAAATGAAGATTTAATGATTCAAGTTGAAGGTGAAATCGTTGGGGGGCTGTTTTTAGAAGCTAAAGTGATTATAATATGGTTTCTTGTATTTATGAGAATGAAGTTGTTAATGTGTGGATTGTTGATGTAGTTCATGAATTTGGAAGAAAGAAATGTGTTGTTGTTGTTTTTCTTGAATTTGGAAGGTTTCGGGTTGCATTGTATGTTGGTTGGGTTGTTTTGAATATTGTGCAGATTGTTTGAAGTGTTCTTGAATCTTGTTTGAAAGGTTTCAGATTAGTACTTGAATGTGTGAGCATTGGTGTTGGCTTGATTGTATGTGGTTGATTTGAATGTAAATGGAATGTTGTCGAATTATGTAGAAAAGAGTTACTGACGTTAGAATGTATTTTGGATTAATTGTTGATGTTGTTAGTATGGTTGTTGGTATTTTTGTTGATGATTTGGCCGAGTTGAATTCTCGGGATTGTTGAATTTATAGGGGAAATGCTGCCCAAATTTCTGTAAATCAAGTGCTAGCTTGGGATTGAATTCCTAAGTACCTATGACTAATGTTTGGTGACTAATGACGTTATTGTAGATCTTGGGAAGCCCGATACTTAAGTTCGGATTAGCTTAGGAAGCGGACGAGGTATGTAAAGCCTAACCTTTCTTTCTTTTGGCATGTCTTAATTGTAAGTAAGCTATGATACGAGCCTCGGGGTAACTCTATTCTTAAGATCCGAGCATGTCTATGATTCTTATTCACTTCTTAGTGTTGGCATTCTTAATGTGGTCGAACTATGGTCCTTATGTCTTGGGTATGATTGGATTTCAAATGTTGCATAAAGAGTTTTTGTTCTTAAAGGATTCTATGTCGTATAAGGTCCGTAACTTTCATAGACGAGCTCGGATCCCTTCGATATGTTCGTAGAAGGTTCTATAACGAATAATGTCTCTAACTTTCATAGGCGGGCTCGGATTGGTTTGATACTTGTCCGGGATCCCCGAGACTTTCTTTTGTATAGTTCTGAAGACTTTTTGAAAGAACTTGTCACGACCCAACCCCGTGGGCCGTGACTAGTGCCCGAATTGGGCACCCAAACACAATCACAAATTCGAGTCGCAAACAGATGGCTTATACAGACATAAATATCAAACGCTGTCTCAGAATATATCAAACTTCGCAAACACATCTCAAACACAACCGCATATATATCAAAGCCGCAAGGCTATCAAATGGAGCAACGGCCTAAAACGTATACAAATGCAAGCCGACGAGGTCGCCACGGCGAAAGGGGATCGCCCGTAAAATAACATATACACACAATCGTATAGCGGGCATAACCCACAAACATGTCCACGACCTCTAAACAAGACAAACGGAATCATAAGACGGGATAGGGCCCCGCCGTACCCCTGAACAAATATATACAAATGCAACGAACGAATATATACCAAAAGTGTGGCTCCGGAATAAGGGGAGCACTCCAACAGTAGAAGAGGGTGTCCTAAACAGGTGGATCACCAAACTGTGCGTCTGTACCTGCGGGCATGAAACGCAGCCCCCGAAGAAAGGGGGTCAGTACGGAATATGTACTGAGTATGCAAAGCAAGAAGTACAGAAAACGAAGTCATAACCGAAGTAAGGTGCACCGAACTCGAGCATAATAAGCCGAATACCAAGGTACTTACATCTGACCTCCAAATTATACATAAGCGGTACAGAAGACAAATAGGATAATCAGGATGTCGAAATGCTTCGCTTTCTTTTTGAAAAATATTCTCGCTCGTATATACGGAAAATCAAACATACCATACGAAATGACATTAACCGACTGCGCTAAGGAACGTACGGCCCGATCCATATATAACATAATAATCATAACGTACCGTCATATTATCATACATCATACCCCATATCATATTGTATTATCAAATCATCACATATCACATATACACACATACCGCGGCCAGGAACCCAGCGGTAATATCACATATACACATACCGCGGCCAGGAACCCGGCGGTAATATCACATATACACATATACCGCGGCCAGGAACCCAGCGGTAATACCTCACATGCACATACCGCGGTCAGGTACCCAGCGGTCAACATCACTTAGTGCGCACGATATCATAACCGGCCCGGGACTCGGCGAAAGAAGTAATAACAGAATGCACGAGCAGATTCATAAGTAACCAAATACGGTTTAAAACATTTTCAAAGATTTAATAAGTTAATCAAAACGAACCATCGTTTATAAGCCACAATAGTAGTCAATCGATTTTCTTCCGAATACCACTCGGGAACATATCAAATCATTGTTACAATTTCAAAAGATAAGTAAACTGATCGTACTTGAAATCGGAATAATAGTCATATCATATCCTTTCAAAAATGGTCGGAAGTACATAAGGAGAGTCGCGGGACCCACGAAAGGGTGTCGACCCGAGCCGGGCCCGCCTATGGAAAACATAATCATCATACATCAAGGAAACATTATTGAGCATATCGAGGCAATCCGAGCCTTTCTGTGAAAGATACGAGCGTTCGTAGTTACGGAACTTTTTAGAGGCCAAACTTTTTATGCAAAAATTAAAAATCAAATATTTCAAAGACATAAAAGCCAATATTTCATCATATCAACATACAAATTCCAAGAAACGAATAAGAGTCATAAAAATGCTCGGATTGCGAAAATCAAATTTCCTCGAAGCTCGTGTCATAGCCTACTTGAAGCTAAGGCATGCCAAAAGAAGAAAGGATTAGGCTTTACATACCTCAAACGCTCTCCAAGCTACTCCAAACTCAAGCTAATGTCAATCTATGCCCCGGGCTCCCCAAGGTCTACAAATGCGTCAACGGATATCAAATATTAGCTATAGCCATTTAGGCATTTAATTCCAAACCAACACTAAATTCTACAGAAATTTGGGCAGCATTTCCCCTGTAAATAGGCCACCCCGAGAATTTAACTCGGCCAAATCAATCAACAATAACAACAACAACCAACCTAGCAACATTCATAATCAATCCGAAAGGCACTACAACATTAATAACTCTCTTATCCATCATTCAACAACTTTCATAAATTCAATTTAACGGCTTACCTTCAAGCCAACATTAACGCTTATACATTCGAACAATAACCCGAACCCATACCAACAATATTCAAAGACATTCCAAGAAATTCATACAATATTTTCAACAATCCAAAAATTGCTCCAATCTACCCGAAAACAGCCCCCAAACCCGAGACACCCTTATAACATATTCCTCACTTCCAAATCATGATTTGCATCCACAATTCACATTCTAACAATGCTATTCTCATCAATATACAAATTACATTAAATGTACAATAACCTCCAAATCAGTCCACAACAATTACAACATCAATTGGAGTCATTAAAAGCTCATTTCCAACATAGAATTCATTACGACAACGACTAAAACATTAAGCGACATTAATGCGTTCTTTGTCATATTCCATGACCCATTTTCGGCCAATATACCAACATGCACATATGGATAATTCTCATTCATTTCTTCACACTACAACCATCAACATACTATCTAGGCATCAATTCATGGTTTCAACACAACACAACACACACACACTTCACACGGCCATGTAGTACACACACCACCTTCATTCCAACATACCATATTTCATGATTTTCATCCATTTTAGCATACTACAACATGCATACAACCTTTATAACATACAAAACATAATCAAATCTTACCTTTCTTCTTTCAACTTCACAATAGGCTAGGGTTTCCAAGGATGAAAACTAGCGGGTTGATCGCTCCAAAAACACTTCCACGCTACTTAGGAACCTCAACATAGTGGGTTTGCATCAACAAAATATTTTTGGAGTGGCTAGAATTGAACCTCACTTTTTGCTCTCTTGGCCGAGAGTCAAGTTGTTGTTCTTCAACTTTCTTGTTTTTTTTCTAAGTGTTGGATGATGCAAATGAATTAGTAGTCATCTTCTAAGCCAATATAAGACTTATACAAGTGTCCCTTGGCCCACACCATGTGTTGGAGCAATTAAAATTGAACACAAATTGTGTGGGCCATTCCAATAACCACACGGCCAAACAAGAAAAATAATGCATGATTTTCAACTTCCATTTATTCCATTTTTGGTCCCAAATTTTCCTAATTGTCCCATGCAAACAAATTCATGAACAACTTATGTCGCAAGATAAAATCAAAGGTCAAAAATCCCGACTTTGAATCCCGGAATGGTTTTGTCCTTAACTTGTCATAATTAATCCAAATTGTTCCAATGTACAAAATACGGGTTCTAACAGAACTTATCATGATTATCGTTTGATACTCGAGTGTGATTTGTCTACGTATCTATTGAGTCTTAAAAGCTGATTTTTATGCATATGGTTACTCACGACTCTGCTCGTGCATATGGTTGTTATATCTTTCGCCGAGTCCCGGGCCGGTTATGTCATCGTGCGCACTATGTTATATTCCGGAGTATGATGTGTTATGGTTCACCGAGTCCCTCGCTAGAGGGATGGGTACCGCTTATATTCTGGTGTTATGATGTGTTATGTTGTTATGATGTGTTATGGCGCTATGATGTGTTATGGAGATGTTACGGAGATATGAAATCTTCCAGAGTATGATATGTTATGGCGCCAATGACGGGAGGGCGACCATATTCCCGACATCCCATGCATGATTTGTGTTTTAATAAGTAAGCATTTTGGTATTCGGATACCGCATTTATTTTTCGTACTTCTTGTTCCGATTATGATCCTTGTTTCATCGTATTTCATGCTTTGCATACTCGCACATATTCCGCATCGACCCCTTTTCTTCGGGGGCTACGTTTCATGCCCGGGCAGTACGTATACTCATTTTGGTGATCCGCCAGCTTAGGATTTCCATTCAGCTATCTTGGAGCGCTCCCTTGTTCCGGAGCCTATATTTTGGTGCAGACACCTTTGTCATATATGTGTATGTATATGTCCATTCAGGGGTACGGCGGGGCCCTATCCCATCATATGATTTTGTTATTACTCTTAGAGGTCTGTAGACATATATGTGTGGGTTGTGGGTAGTTATTGTACAGTTGTGTCTGTGTGGTTTGTGTTCTGGGCGTCCCCCTATATTATGACAGCCTTGTTGGCTTATGTGCGATATCATCTGCTGAAAGTTGTGACAACGATATGTATATATATATTTGTGACAGCTTCGGGGCGACGTTTCACTTTTCTGTATACTTATATGCGACAGTTTGAAAAGACGTCTGATCTTTGTATATGTATAAGCTAGTTGTATGCTGATTCTGATTAATGGGTAGGTACGGGTGTCCAGCTCGGGCACTAGTCACGGCCTACGGGGTTGGGTCGTGACAATTATAATGAGGATTGTCATGAAAATAAGTAAAGCCTAGTGAGAAAGTGGCAAAAGCTATGATGTGATCTATGTGGTTAGAATATAGGGCAAGTGTGAAACGGAAAAGCGAGCTATAGAACGAACAAGAAAGACTTATCAAGTTCTGTAGGGAAAGTTTAGAATGAAGGTTATATGATAACAGAAACGATAGCGAGCACCAGAAAAGAAGGAGTTAATTGAAAGAAGGAAATAAAAAGAAAGCGAGATAACAGTGTAGTAATAGATCATGACATGTGTAACTGAGGACACGAGTACTACAAGTGATGGGACTGTGAAAGACCAAGTTATAGAAAGATGAGTAACGAGGTAGAATGAATGCTAGAAAATGACTGGTATGATACGAATAAACATGGGTGAACAGAATACGTTTCGAAAATGAGAAAAGGATTATGCGGAAGTAATGTGTTCCGAATGATACGGAGGTAGCATAAGATTCCTCGTGTACAGAATAAAAGATAGACATAGACGGGAGAAATGATAAGGGAATTCTAACGGAAGCACCCAAGATAGACGTAATTAATTGAGTACGAGTATGGAACGAAAGGGGAATATATAGTTGTGAACTTAAAGGTGTAGTACGACGACAAGGTGATAAGATAAGACTATCATTAAGATGAACTCGATATGATTTTGAGCAAGTTAGAAGTTGGTACAGGGTACACAATAAGGGTAAAAGGGCATAAGGCATAAAGGAGTACTGCGTGTACACGACTTCACTTCGAAAATAGTGGAACCCTTAAAGGACAAAGACGGTAGGATTGAGGAGCAAATGATGTATTGTAATTTATTAAAGGAAACAGATGAGATAGGTTGGAATAAAGATGATGTTACAAGAGAACCTTGGACACTTATCATCAGAATATAGGTGTTATCTAATTGAGGATTTGGAATGACTACTAATACTAATTAATTATTGATTGGAATAAGTGGAATGTGGCCTGGGATGAGTTGCTACATTGGTTGCATTACTTGAGTGTAGACTATTAGATGAGATTTTGTACTATATATATATATATAAAGACTCTCATCGCTTCGGGACTTTGTTAAGGTTTCGTACGTGAATAATCAAAGTTATACATCATAGGGGAAAAGACATGGATGTGGTACAGTGTACTAAGAGAATTGGAAAAAGAGTCAGATGAATTTGGAATTGGAAATAAGGACATAGAGCAGAATATAGGTGGATAATGGTATAAGTACACCCTTAAGGGGGGAAGCTGGCGAGGAAAATGCAAGTGTGAGATGGAAACAATTGACACTGCAATATATTTGATATGGATGCTTAAACTTCAAATGAGATCCCTTGCTGAAACAAGTTAGTAAGATCTGAAAGCCAGCAATAAATGGATAGAAGTCAGGATGGTATTTGAGGCAGTGTTAAGAAGTTTTTTTGTGGAGACTTTGAATGACATGACATTAGAAAGTGGGTGCGTATAAAAAGAAAGAGTATGACAAGAGAATGGTATCGAGTACTTAAGAGATATTATAAAGGATAGCAATGCTATACTAGATTAAAGGCTAAGATATTAGCTATAGAGTTGTTCGCTAATGATATTGCGACTTATAAGTAACAAAGGATAAGGAATAGAAAATCCCCTATGGTAGGAAATGAGAAAATCAAAGAGTAAATAAAGGAAGGGAAAGGAGTATGACAAAATAGGACGAGCGAGTTTTAGTATTGTTACACCTCGGAAATTTCCCTTAGCGTACAAGTGAATAGACTCATGAGGGACATGTTGAACATGAGGTTTAGATGAGCGAGAGATAGTAATCGATCGACCTAATTAAGATTTCCAAAGACATCCGAGTTAAGAAAAGGTTGTTAAAGAGAAGCGAGTTGTAAGTTGAGAGTATCGGATAAGGAGTACGAGCATTGAGTTAATGGCGTATGAATGATGCCCCAAGGGAGAGTTATAACGTCCCTAGAATGGTATTGAAATGATGAACAAGTGTTAAGAAGGTTCCACAAGGATCGGCGATCAAACGAGTCGACGAAACAACTTTCGAAAACACGGGCAAACATACGCCGTACATACCGGCCGTATAAAATCTCATCGGCCGTATGTCCAGCCGTAGAATTAGCCGTAATGACTTAAGCCACCGGACCAAATGTACGGTCCAACATACGGTGGTATAAATTATACGGACCGTATGTTGGTCCGTATATTTCAATCGGGCCGAACTCTAATTTTATATGACCTGGACCTCATTTCATTTCATTTTCATTTCATCTTCCACCTCCTCCATTCAAGAACCTCTAGAGTGTTCCAAACACTTCATCCATGAGAAAACAAGAGAAATCAAAGATCATCAACTAGAAATAGAGTGAAACAAGTGGAAGAAACTTCATCAAAGTCATTCAACCCAAGAAATTCCAAGAGAGAGAAAGTAGGTTTTTGGTGGAAAGGTGAATTGTCATCCAAGGCCTATCCCTTCATCATCTAAGGTAAGTTTCATGTTTATTACATGCTAATTGAAGTATTTTTAAGTTGAGATTCATGGATTGTAGAAGAGCACCACAAATGGGTCATTAAATGGATGAATATTGTCATTAGTGATTGTAGTGAATTGAATCATGGAAATGAATGTGTCGATGATATAAATGTGTTATAAATGACCTATAGAACATGAAATGAGTATTGGATACGAAAGAATACGACGATGGATTTTTAGTCATAATTATGGGAAATTGAGGTGAATTATGAAATGCGAATCATATGAATGAATGACGATTGTTGTTAGCGATATTGTGATGATTATTATGAATGTTGGGAGCTGATATGGAATGTGGCGGAAAGTAGTATAAACAAAGGAAGTGCTGCCCAAATTTATATAGCCTTAGTAAGTATGATTCCACGATTATATAGCTAATGTTGATACGAATTCCATTGAAGGTAAACGAGAGCATTAAAGGAGAACGAACAAGCAATAGAATAAGCTAAACGACAAAGGTATGTAAAGCTTAACCCTTTCTTTGCAAGGCATGACTTCTATGGCATGAATTTCCTCCTTTACTATGAATGTTCCTATCTCTAAGAAAGTAAAGATCCTCGCTCATGAATAGCTATACGAGATAAGAGATATGAGATGAGTACGATGATGATGATAGTAAGCTAAAGTCTAGAAATATCATAGTCTACGATATGATGCTCCTAAGAAGTTAACGAGGTAATATATGTAATCTAATGATATTGATCACTATGTACACTCACCTTATGCTTGTTCCTTCAAGGTGAAGCAGAATACGTAAGAATGCTCATAATGACATCGGGGGTCCACGACCTTACGTCACCCCGATAAAGTGTGAATAGCTAAGAGTCCTTATGCATGTATTGTGATACGTATATGATATGAAACGCATACCACGATGAGTTATGATAAAGCATACTATGATAATCATGGATGATGAGCATGATGTAATAAGCATATGATGATATCACACCGCACCTATACCGGTCGGCGGTTATTACATGTTTATGCATATATGATAGTGATGTTAAGTTACGATAGAACCATGATATGCTTATAAGACAACCATAATCATAAATCTACAAGATGTACGATTGAGTATATGGTATGTACGCACAAATATATGTATTATGACGATATGGTGATGCATGTACGATATGAGATATATGTGATATCGTTGCCGAGCCTTCGTGGCCGAATACGATACTTGTCGAGCCTTTGTGGCCGAATACGATATACTGTCGAGCCTTCGTGGCCGAATACGATATGCTGTCGAGCCCTCGTGGCCGAATATGATATGCTGTCGAGCCTCTGAGGCTGAATACGGATAATGATCAAATGTGTGTGAGTAAATGCGACATGATGACAGGTATATGCATGTGTTATGATGAATGCAGAATGGTGACTAGTTATGTTAAGTTCATGATACCGACCTATATGAATACGATTATGATACATGTATGATATTTTCATTAGTATGCTATGTATACGACGACAATTAGAGTACGAATATGCTAATACCATATAAGTGCACTTGTAAGGTCTATGTATATTCCAAGTACGTGATACACAAGCATGAGTATGACAAGAGAATAGATATGAAAGGTAAGTAAGTAAAAGATATGAATGTATGTATACGATACCTAAATAAAGACGTGGAAATGTTCCTACGGAAAGGGTAAGTACTATAAAGAGAATGTTGATGTCTCCCATCTTATGTTATTTCCATATTACAGCTATGTTTCTCCATCATTACTTGCTCATGCTTTACATACTCGCACAATATTCGTACCGACGTCCTTTCTTTAGTACGCCGTGTTCGTACCCGCGGTAGACAGTGGAGACGGTCGTTCACGGTAGCTAGCAAAGCGAGTTGCGGGAAGCCCTCCTTATTCCGGAGGTGCTATTTTGAGATATGGTTTTGTGTACATGTATTTTGGGCACGGCGGTCCGTCCCGTCCATATGTTTAGTGTTCTAGAGGCTCGTAGATACGTATGTGGTAGCATGGTGCCATAGTCATTGTGTAAATGAAAGCCTATGTATAGTATTATTACTTTGATAGCCCAAAGGGCCTACGTTATTGTCACGACCGCCTAGGGGCCGCGACGGGTACCCGAGGCTAACCACGAGGACCACTCACTCTACTATCCCTTGTAACGTTCTACCGATCCTTTTCGCAAATCTTATACGCCAATTGGAGGGAATACATATTTTCATATAGAACATAAATACTTACATGCATTTACTCTCTTCGGCCTTCAAAACATAGATGCATATATACATAATAATGCTATCCCCGTGGAAACCCCTTTGACCC
>NW_026719412.1:0-11792 GCF_029784015.1 Lycium ferocissimum | reverse complement strand
ATCCAACTCAACTTATATCTCGAACTCCCCAAGATCTACATGACATTAATAAATACCAACGTCAACCAAGCATTTAGAAATTCATTTCCAACTAACACATAATCCTACGGAAAATTGGGCAGCACTTCCTTTATAAATGGACCAACCCGAGAATTCAACTCGCCAAATTCAACAACACAACAAACCAACAATCATTCCAACAATATCCACAATCAATTCGAAACGCATTCGAACATTAAAAATCCTCTTCCACACATTCCAACAATATTCCAATTATGCTTACTACAACTACATACTTACAAACCAACATGTAATCATACGAACGCATATTCAATTATCAATCCAAAGCCATTCAAACAACATTCAAGAACTCTTTAAATAATTCATACAATATTTCCAACAACCCAACAACTACTCCATTCCACCCGAATTGGCCCCCAAACCCGAGAACTTCCATTCTAACACGTTCCTCGGTTTCAAGACATAATTTGCTCCAACAATCCATACTCTAACCATGTCATTTCCATAAACATAAAAATCACACTAAATGCACAAAATCCTCCAAAACAGCCCATACACTTACAATACCAATTTGAATCATTAAACTCTTATTTCCAACATAAAATCCACATACAATCAACAACTAAAATTCCAAGAAAACTAATTCATTTCTTACTCATACAAAAGGCCATATTCGGCCAACACACCATACATATATACTTCATGATTTTTCATTCATTTCAACACTCCACCATAATCAAACAAGCCACATAAAGCTTAGTTCATCACTTATAACCTAGCACACACATGCACGACCAACACACACACACACGGCCTCAACTTCAAATTGCCATATCTCATGAATTTCATCCATAACAACATACAACAACACACATAAACCCTTCATAACTCATAAAACATGATTAGAATTTACCTTTCTTCACAACCCTTCAATTTGTCCAAAGTTGGCCACGAACGAAAACGAACAATCCAACGCTCGAAACAACAACTCCACGTTATTCACCACCCTCAAATTAGTAGGTTTGCTTAGGAGAAATAATTTTGGGAAGGCTAAATCTTGGTCTTGGTTTTCACTTTTCTTGGCCGAATGGTTGGTCTCTTTTTGCTCTCAAGGTTCTTGATTTTTCTAAGGAGTAGATGATGATAAATGGCCCCTTAGTCATTCTCTCCTTGCATATAATAGCCAACCATGTGGCCATGGCCCACCCCTAAGGTGGCCGGCCACATGGCCATGCCTTACTCCCCTCCATTTTTTTCAATAATTGGCCACTTCTCTTAATTCCATCTTTGGTCCCAAACTTTCTTAAATGTTTCCATACCAATAACATCATACATACTTAGGTCACACGACAAAATCGAAGGTCACACGTCCCGACTTCGTACCCCGAAATGGTCTCAATCCTAACTTTTCATAGTTAACCCAAATCGTCCCGTCGTTCAAAATACGGGATGTAACAATATTAGACCTAAAAAGGAATCGCAACACTATCAAGTACCAGAAAAGGAAATCTATTAGCATGGAATCAGAGTACAAAAATATGTCGGTGTGTCGCAAGAATACTTGGGAGAAAAGTAGAAACGAAATAACAATGAGTATACTAGAAGATAGACCTGAAGATAAGGGAATAGCCTACAGCCACATTGGATCGTTAAGCAAAGATTACGTACTAAGACATGGCTTCCGTTAAGGTGCGGTGACGAGACCATAATGGAAAGAAAGGACCCGGAAAGAACAAGGATGATGAGGTGGCATAATGAGTTAGAAAAAAAAAACCTATGACAAGGAGCAAGGACTCATGAAAAGGTCAAGGAGTTCGATTATAAGGAAAATAAGGTAAAAGAATAAGGAATGGGCATAAAGGAAAGAGCAGCTATAAAAGGAACCCTCCCGGAGTATTATCACGCCCGTAAGGTCAGTTGAACATTCGAGGACGAATGTTCTAAAGGGGGGGAGGATGTTATAGCCCGTATTTCGTGCGCTCGGACATTTCGAAGAAGTCGTGGAATTTGGAAGGTAAGATCGTTTTCCGAAAGTATTTTAATATACAAGCAGGTTATGAATATTATTTATGAACATTGGTGGTATGGAAATATTGAGAAAGGTTAAGGGTAAAAAGAGAATTTTGCAAAATGGCCAATGAAAATATTAAAAAAAGGCTAGGGGCAAAATGGTCATTTCACGAGTAATCAAGAAATTCCTTGAAAAAGGCCATGGGGCCGAAAAAAAGGGGGAGAAAAAGACAAAGAAAAGAATTAGTCATCTTTTGGTAAATTTGAAGAAAATTCAAGAAAAGAAAAGAAAAGTCAAGAAAAAAGAAGAAAAATCTAGAAAAGAAAGAAGAGAGTCATGTGACCAAACTTGAGGGGCCTAAGCATAAATATGGATAAGTAGTGGAAGACATATGTATATATATATGTGGTCATCTTTTAATTTAAGGGAGTGGAAGAGAAAGAAGGAACAAGCAAAACAAAAAAATAAATAAATAGAAGAGAGGGGGGTTCGGCCAAGGTTGGCCGAACTTGAGCCATGGAGAACATGATCCAAAAATTATTTTCCTCTTGCATTTCTAGTAATTGAAACGTCCTCTTTAACGTGGAAGATTCGTTGGAACAAGAAAATCACTCATTGGTATGGAATTCATAAACCTTAAGCCAAGTGGAAAGTTGAAGGACAAGTGGAAAGGTAAGACTCAATCCTTTCTCTTATGCGTTGCGGACGATGGTATATGTTGTAGCATGAAGGAATGAATGAAATACATGAAAATATGTGTGTTGTATGTTGGCCGAATATATGTGTTATGTTGAAGTAGTGATGAATTAATATTATTTAGTAATTTGATTGTTGAGTTGTGGATGTTAGTTGTAGCCGTGTGTTGTGTTGTATGGAAAGAATGGATTGAGTCAATGTAGAATGCTGTTTGTTGTCGTAATGTATGAAAAAGATGAGAATTCAAGAAAATATGCATGTAGTATATGTAGCATGTTGGTTGTTATTGAAGTGCCAAGAAATAAGTGAAAAATTCAAGGACGAATGTATATAGTATAGTGGCCGTGTGGTCCCTGTTTGGTGTAGGAGAAAATGAATCAATTCTATTTGGCATTTTGATTGTTATGTTGTTGTTGTAATGTAAAGGGATGGATGAAAATGCATGAAAACATGTAAGAAGTGATTATGGTCGAAATAGGTATTTTGGTAAGCTAATGTAAATTGATGTAATTTGACATTTTAGTTGTTATTGTTATGGATCATGTGATGCAAAATGAAGGTCGTGGTTAAAGCTTGCGTACATGAATGATAATGAGATGTATGGTTGTGGTGGAATTGAAAGGTTTCGGATAAGGTAAAATGTTGATTGAGTTGTTGAAAGATTACGTGAATTGAATTGAATTGAATTGAATTGAATAAAAATGGAATGTTATTGGTAAGATTGTTGGTATTGTTGTTGGTTTGGCCGAGTTGAATTCTCGAATTGCTGTTGATTGATGAATTGAGCCGAGTTGGATTCTCGGGGGTGGTACATTTACAGGGGAGATCTTTGCGAAATTTCGGTAGACCATAAGTGAATGTATTTGAAAGGTTAAGACAAGTATATGTTGATGAATCTAACGATAGTGTCGATCTTCTTGAATGTAGACTAACAAGTTGGACGAATAAGCGTAGCTAGTAAGGCGCGGCGCAGGTATGTTAAGGCTAAGCTCTTTCTTTCTATGGCATGAATCATATGGTGTAATATTATAAATGCTCCCATAACGTCCTTATTTCAAAAGTTAGAAATTATGATTTTAAAGCATGACTTTTCTTCTTAAAAGTTTATAAATGTTTTCAAAAATATTCATTTTTCTCCAAAATCATAGTTTTACGTTTTTGATAGTTTTTACGACTAAAACGACGACTATGGTTTTATGATGACGATGATGGTGCTCGATATGAGGAAACGTCTATGATGAACATGTCAAGGATATGTCTTTACCATGAATACGACGATATGAAGCGTTAAGCTATTTTTGGATAATGACTATTTTAAAGGTTTCAAAGTATATGAAATGATATGTCATGACCCTGTTTTATGTTTTTCCCGTGATGTTATCCTTGTTTGTTAGTCTCGCCTTATAACACTAGTTCCTTCAAGGTGAGACATGACGATCACGATTACTCCATAATGCAATCGGAGGTTCCCGACCTTACGGCACTCCGATAAAATTATAGCTTTTGATTGGGCTCCAATGCATGCTTATGATGGCAGTTACACCGTGCCTATATGGCCGGGCATGTCACCGCTACGGCGGCAGCTATTGGATGATTAAACCGCGCCTAGATGGCCGGGCATGTCACCGCTTATGCGGGCTGCGATGTATATACCGGTCCTAGAGGGCCGGGCACGACCACCACTAGTGGGCGGCACGAGACAATTACCCCGGACGCGGGAGGCCCGGACGCGGGAGGCCCGGACGCGGGCTAACGATGTTATGTGATTCCAACAGGCTATGATGCCTTATGTGATGCAGACAGACTATGTATGTATGTATGTAAAGAGTAACAGTAAGCATGCATGACTCCGCCTTAAGAGGCACTCAGATGTACAGACTACGCTTACAGTACAGGATATGTTTTACAGTTCCATTCTGTTTTTACACATGAGTACAGTTTCTACTATGTTGCTACTCATAGCTATATCTCCTATTATGTTGCTATTCATGCCTTACATACTCAGTACAATGCTCGTACTGACCCCTCCTCTTCGGGGGCTGCGTTTCATGCCGCGCAGGTACACCCAGATGATTAGAAGCCATTATAGAAGATGTTCCAGCGGAGTTGGCATCTCCATTTGCTCTGGAGAGTTGCCGGGTCAAGAGTTCTATGCCATGATGTCATGTTCGAGTTAGAGACTTTGCAGACAGAGTCGTGGGTCTAGAGTGTCAGCTTAAAAAAAAAAAAAAAAAAAGGGGTTCCACTAGTTGATGTATTTTTTTTTATTAAACCTTATATTTTCAGACTGTGTTTTACTTGAGAAACGACGAAAAGATTTTGAAAAAAAAATTTTACTATGTATTTTACCTTCAGTTGATTTAAAAATCTAAAGAGACTAAATAGGTAATAAGAGATAGCGGGTTCGCTCGGCTCCGAATGCGGGGTCGGGTGCCCATCACACCCTAGTAAGATCGGGGTGTGACAATAAGAAATTCACTTCACAACTAGGAAGTAACACTTGGTTAACCAACCAAACAATCTATATTAATCTAAAGCTACCAACTACAATCTCTCATAAGAGTTTCTTCATTCAACATAATCTAAAGATGAAAATAACCTAAGTCTAGTATTTATACTAAGAGACTTAAGAGCTAGGCTAGTTATTATAAGAATGCCATTAATGAGGCAAGGGCCTTGTTTGGCTAGTTGGATGTTGGCTTAAAATCCGAAAAAGGCTTCTCTTGCACATATAGCCATCATCCAATCCTCAAGCTTGCAATTGTGACCCTTTTGCATCTATGGCCCTTCTTTGCACGTCTAGCCACATTTGCATTTATGTCCCTTTGCGACTCTAGCCACTTTGAGTGTTGGCCTTCTTTTTTGTAGCTTCTTCTTTCATTCCCCTCCAAGCTACTTTCCATACTTCATAGGCCTTCTTATGGGGCTTTTGTGCCTCTCCATGGGTCTCCGATGCTCCTTTGGTCATCCTCCTAGCTTGAATGGATTGGAGTCCCCTGTCTTGGTCTTCAATGTGAGTCTTCAAGCGAGGTGTGCCTAGTAGGGTCATATCATTCTCCCCTTCTTGAAAAGGATTCGTCCTCGAATCCGAACCTTGAAAACGCCAAAGGAAGATGGAAGACTACATACTCCTCAAAGATTGAGGGTTAGCACACACAATAATAACCACATAATCATGCCAAGGATGGACAAATTTGTGGTACAACCACACATCAATAGTAATCATGCATAGAGAGTGCATACATGGGATTTCAACAAGGTGAATGTCACGACCCAACCCCGTAGGCCGAGACTAGCGCCCGAGCTGGACACTCGTATACGTACCTGTTAGATATTGTCAACCCGAAACTAAACACAATATGGAAGCTTGTAAAGACAAGACGTTATCTCAGAATGTCACATATATATATCAAGGTAACCTGTCTCCTGAGGAGTCACAACCAATCAAAAGATAACATAATACACAAGCCGACAAGGCTGCCACAACGTACGGGAACATCCCAAATATATACGCAAGCCGACAAGGCTGCCACTTCATACAAGATCCCATAATATATACGCAAGCTGACAAGACTGCCACTACGTACGGGAACATCCCAAAATAAGTCATATTGACACAGCTGAACAATATCTACATACAACCCACACATATGTTTACAGACCTCTAAGAGTATCGATAGTGAAATATGATGGGACAGGGCCCCGCCGTACCCCTGGATAAACATATATATATATATATATACATCAAAAGATTTGTACCAAAAGTCTAGGCTCCAGAACAATGGAGCACTCCAAGACAGCTGAGTAGAAGTCCTAAGCTGGAGGATCACCAAATCGAGTATCTGTACCTGCGGGCATGAAACGCAGCCCCCGAAGAAAGGGGGTCAGTACGGGATATGTACTGAGTATATAAAGCATGAAATACAATAAAGAAGATCATAACTGAAATAAAGATTCCAGGAGACAAGTATGATAATCAAGAAATCACTGTACCTGTGCCTTATGAAACGAAATCATGCATAGCTATATCATATACCATATCCGGCCCATTATGGACTCGGTGAATAAGTCATATACATGTATACCATGCCCGGCCCATCATGGGACTCAGTGCCATCATCACATCATCATATCATCATATCGTCATATCATCATATCATCATATCATCATATATATATATATATATATATATATATACCGTACCCGACCCTCTAATGAGGGACTCGGTGAACAATGCAGTGAAACTGTGCACGAAAACAAACCCGGCCTGGGACTCGGTGAAAGATATAATGACAACATGCACGAACAGAGTAGTGAGCAACCATATGCAAACTAAATCATCATCTGAGACTCAATGGAATATGTAGAATGAACTATCACTCGAGTATCAAAGACGACAGCCATGTCAAGTGTTCTTTGAATATCACGATAGATTATATCAAATAGAACCTCCGGAATCATAGACGCGTATCAAGATAACATGAAATAGCTTATGGAAGTCAAGGACATTAGCCATCCTAGTGTCTATAAGAATAGGAGCTTATACATTGGTTGTTGTTCGTTTCATATGAATCATGCCAAAAGAAAGAAAGGATAGCTTTACATACCTTCAACGCTTATCCGTAATACAATGCGTATACGCTGCCCGAAGTGTCTCAACCTATGTTAAGACGTTAAGAACTATGGTTAAGCTATGAAAATGTCACGACCCCACCCCGTAGGCCGTGACTAGTGCCCGAGCTGGACACTCGTATACATATCTGTTAGATATAGTTGACTTGAAATTAAACACAATATGGAAGCTTGTAAAGACAAGACGTTATCTCAGAACGTCACATTTATATATGTAGGTAACCTGTCTCCTGAGGAGTTACAACCAATCAAAAGATAACATAGTACACAAGCCGACAAGGCTGCCATAACGTATGGGAACGTCCCAAATATATATATACGCAAGCCGACAAGGCTGCCACAACATACAGCATCCCAAAACACATACGCAAGCCGACAAGGCTGCCACTACGTACGGGAACATCCCAAAATAAGTCATATTGACATAACTGAACAACATCTATATACAACCCACATATATGTCTACAGACCTCTAAAAGTATCAACAGTGACATATGACGGGACAGGGCCCCACCGTACCCCTGGATAAACATATATATACATCAAAAGGATCTGTACCAAAAGTCTAGGCTCCGGGACAATGGAGCACTCCAAGACATCTTAATAGAAGTCCTAAGCCTGGAGGATCACCAAAGCGAGTATCGCACTGCGGGCATGAAACGCGGCCCACGATGAAAGGGGTCAGTACGAGATATGTACTGAGTATATAAAGCATGAAATACAATATGAAATATCATAACTGAAGTAGAGATTCCAGGAGACAAGTATGATAATCAAGAAATCACTGTACCTGTGCCTTACGAAATGAAATCATGCATATCATTATCATATACCATACCCGGCCCATTATGGGACTCGATGAATAAAGTCGTGTACACGTATACCATACCCGGCCCATCATGGGACTCGGTGCCATAATCATATCATCATATCATCATATACATATACCGTACCCGGCCCTCTAGTGAGGGACTCGGTGAACAATGCAGTGAAACTATGCACGAATACATACCCGGCCCGGGACTTGGTGAATGATACAATAACAACAAGCACGAGTAGAATATCATGAGCAATCATATGCAACTAAATCATCATCTGAGACTCAATAGAATAAGTAGAATAGACTAACACCCGAGGATCAAAGGCGATAATCATGTTAGGTACCCTTTGGATTTCACTATGGATTATATCAAATAGAGCCTCAGGAATCATAAGCATGTATCAAGATAATATGGAGTACCTTATAGAGGTCGAGGACATTAGTCATTGTAGAGTCTTTAAGAATAGGAGCTTTTACATACCGACTACTATCCAACGTCTAGAAGACTTGAGAGGCAATAGCTCAATTACATTAAGAGTTCTAACATCAAGAAGTGAATAAGGATCATGAATCACACTTGGAACTTATGAATAGAATTACCCCAAAGCTCATATCATACGTCACTTATATCTAAGACATGCCAAAAGAAAGAAAGGATAGCTTTAAATACCATTAACGCTTATCCGAGACACAATACGTATATGCTGCCCGAACTGTCTCAACCTATATTATGACGTCAAGAACTATGGTTAAGCTACGGGAAGGTTCAAAACGTATTTCAACGTTAGTAGCTCATTTCTAGAAAATTAGACGACGTTTCCCTTATATTCAAACGAACCACATAACAGCCAAGCCAACATTAACAACCACACGTTCAAGTACTATTTCGAGACTAACTAAGACAGGATTCAAGGATACTCCGAACAGCCCGCATAACATTCTGATCAGCCCACACACCACGATATCCACTAATAGTCTACATACGATTACAACACATTCATGTTATTCTTAATAATCTATAGCCATAACACGTCATCGAAACGATCTTATAACAGCCCAACCATTATAACAATACAATATATAATCTTAACTATACTTAATCTTCCAATTCGACAAGAATAACAACACGCCCAAAACAGCCCCTAATCACAACATAAAAAGATGCCCGATAATCTTACGAACATCTACGAACATACCAAGAAAACCACATACGCTTCTTATACGTTATCTCATACACTCCTTTCATCTAAATTTGTGAATTATACAAAGCAAACACACGACAACAACATCATCCATTCATATGCAAGAAAACTACATTAATACCACGATAAGTCCTTAAAACAGCCCACAAAACAATTACAACTTCAACTCTAACCATCAAATTCTTCCATTTTCATCATGTAATCCATGACAACAGCAACCCAAAGGCTAATTAAAATTAATTCACCATTTCAAATTAAAACAGCCCCCTACACGGCTCAAACAATACCTCAACATCAACATACATAATTTCTTATATCCAATTCACATTTACCAAATTGTAACAAGTCCAAATCACCTCTAAAACATGTAGAAGAGGATTAAATCTTACCTTAATAACTTGACTCCTTAATTTGCTGAAATTGGTGAATTTAATTACAAATGTTCTTGCTGCCCCCCAATGATTAATCCACGTTGCTATAACCTTCAATTGATTGGAACACCTTGGAAAATATTTTTTTTGGATCAAATTTGTGAGCTTGAGTTTGCTCAGCCATGGCCGTGAGTTGCCATGGCTTGGACTCTCTCTCTCTAACTCTTATTTTGTGGAAGATGAATAATGAGTGAATGGTTGCTCAATTAGTCATCACTTAAGCTTATATATGCTGCCTATGAAGTGGACACATGTCCCACTTATAGCATGGGCCAATTAGATTTGGCCATGCTATAGTGGGGTCCACTTAATCCCACTAATGACTTAATTAGTGTTAATTTAATCACTAATCCCCACTTAATAATCTAATCATGGTTAATTAGTCCCTAATCTCCACTAATATTTCTATACCAAATAAAATTTATAAGCAATTCGTGCATTAAAAAAAATCGGGGATTAAAAGTCTCTATCTCATATCTCAAAATAGTCTTGTCCTTAAACTTCTCACGATTAGCTTAAAATATCCCAATGTACAAAAATACGAGATATAACATCCTTCCCCCCTTTAGAACATTTGTCCTCGAATGTTAAATTAGTCTTACAAGGTCTTATAAAGACTTCAGGGGAGTCCCTTTTATTGCTATAACATATAGTTTCATCTACCAATCAATATAATCAATTTAGGAGTTTAGATTACCTGTTGGCATAGGGAACAAGTAAGGATACTTATTCTTCGTCTCCTCTTCGGCTTCCCAGGTCATCTCTTACCGATTATTATTTCGCCACAATACCTTGACGAAAGCCACATCCTTAGTACGCAACTTTCTTACTTGACGATCAAGTATAGCTATAGGGTTCTCCTCGTAAGATAACTCCTCCGTTACCTGGACATCATCCACGGGGAATACTCTAGAAGGGTCACCAATACATTTGCAAAGCATCGACACGTGAAAGACTAGATGCACTGCTTCCAAATCAGATGGTAGGTACAACTCATAGGCAACCTTGCCTACCCTACGAATAATCTGATAAGGCCCAATATACCTCAGGCTAAGCTTCCCTCTCTTGTCGAATCTCATTACACCCTTCATGGGTGACACCTTCAGGAATACCCAATCACCAATCTGGAACTCTAAGTGTCGACGTCGATTATCTGCATACGACTTTTGTCGACTCTGGGCTGCTAATAACCTTTCCTGAATAAGCTTCATCTTATCAACAGCTTGCTGGATTATATCTGGGCCGATTAGCTTAGTCTCACCAATATCAAACCAACCAATAGGTGACCTGCACTTCCTGCCATACAAAGCCTCGTACGGTGCCATCTGGATGCTAGAATGGTAGGTATTATTATAAGCAAAACTCAATAAGTGGCAAATGATCATCCCAGCTACCTCTGAAGTCGATAATATAGGCCCGCAACATATCTTCTAGTGTCTGAATAGTACGCTCGGCCTGTCCGTCAGTATGAGGGTGAAATGCTGTACTAAGACTCACTTGTGTTCCCAGTCCCTTCTGGAATGATCTCCAGAAGTTAGTGGTAAACTGAGCTCCTCTGTCTGAGATAATAGATGTGGAAACCCCGTGAAGTCTTACTATCTCCTTGATATATAACCTCGCATAATCCTTAGCTGAATAAGTAGTCCTGACTGGAAGAAAATGGGCTGATTTTGTCAGCCTATCTACAATAACCCATGTGGAATCATACTTCCGTGGAGTGCGAGGTAAGCCTGTAATGAAGTCCATATTAATTACTTCCCATTTCCAAGTTGGGATCTCCATCTCCTGTAATAATCCACCAGGCTTCTGATGCTCAATCTTAACCTGTTGAGAATTCGGGCACTGAGCTACGAACTCTGCTATTGTTATATCTCGCATTTTGTACGTCGGAATATTTTCAAGTTAGTGCGACAAGTTAAAGACAAGGCTATTTTTCCGACTTTGTCTCAAGACATAAGTTGCTTATGAATTTTGTTGG
>NW_026719411.1:0-12510 GCF_029784015.1 Lycium ferocissimum | reverse complement strand
TTCGGAAATAACATTAGAAAACCGGGCCCAAACCAATCCCCCTAATTATCAAAGTCTACTTTTCAACTCCACTAGATACCTTTTGGTTTGGCAACGCAGAACAATTATGCAACTTTTCCTTGTTTCCATCACGGGATCATCCCAAGATCCTCAAAGGTTTAATCTGGAAACCCCATACGATTAGCAACATATGGAGTGACATAAGATAGCGTAGACCCGGGATCTATCTGTTATAACCCGTACCTTGTACGTTTGGATATTTCGAAGTCGTCGTGGAAAGTAGGGCGAGACGATTTTCAAAAATCATTTTGATGTGCAAGTCGTTATAAAATCATTTATGACTATTATTGCATGGGAAATATTGAGAAAGGTTAAGGGTAAAAAAGGAGAAATTTGCAAAACGGGTTATGAAAATAATGCGGAAGGCTAGGGGCAAAATCATAATATTGAGAAAAGAGGAAAAGTCGAGGGCAAAACGGGAATTTCACAAAGGGTTCAAGAATATTCCAAAAGGGCCCTAATGGCCATGTGACAAAAAAAAAAGAAAAAAAAGAAAAGAAGAAAAGATGACATAAGTTAGTCATCTTTCTAGAAAATAAAGAGAAAAGGAAAGAAAAATCTAGAGAGAGGCATGTGCCCCTCACGTACATTTAAAGATGATTTATATATATAGAGAGAGTTCATATTCCTTAAGAAAGAAAGAGGGCAAGAAAGATGAAGAGCAATGGAAAAGAGGGGTTCGGCCACCCTATAAAAATTTGGGCCATGGGAAGTTTTGTTTCCAAAAATTTATTTCTTGTTGTATTCCTACTAATTCAAGGGTGCTCTTCAACATGGTATGATTTTTAGAAGAAGAGAATCACTCTTTGTTGCAAAATCATCACTTTAGCCAAGTGAAGAAGTTGTGAAGAAAGGTATGATTTCATTCCTTTTTATGAGTTGTGAAGGTTTTGTTTATGTTGTGGTATGTAGAAATGGATAAAATTCATGAGAGTACGGATATAGGGGTGTGGCCGAATGCATGGATGGCTTGCAAAGGCAATGGTTCAATCGCTTTTTATTTAGTATTTTGATTGTTGTTAATGTTATGAATGATTTGTATGTGTTGTAGAGTGATGGAATGAATGGAATACATGAAGCTATGCATGTTGTGTTGTTGGCAGTATATGTGTGTGTTGGCCGTGTGCATATATAATGTGTGTAGGAATGGTGAACAAATTGTATTTAGCATATTTGGGCGTTGTTGTAATATGTAGAAATGAATGAAACTCATTAAATGATTGGGGTTGATGTTGAGCCGTGAAAGTTGGTTTGACTTCATGCGTAATTGTGTTGAATGGGGTGAAGAACTAATGTCATTTGGTATGTTTGGGATGTTGTGTTATAGATTCTATGTTGTAGAATAAAAGCTTAATGATTGTGTAGTTGAAGGTTTATTGTAGAAATCATGTGAATTGAATATAATGATTCTTGCATGCATGGAAGATAATGAGTGGTATGATATTGTGGCGTATGAATTACGGAGTTGTTATAGTTTCATTAAAGTTGGAAGCCCTTAAAGGAAGCACTATGTTGGCGGAATTGTTAGAATGTACCTTGAGTTGGTTGTTGAAGTTGTTAGTGTAGTTGTGATATTATGATTGATAGTTTGGCCGGGTTGAATTCTCGGATTGTTGTTGATGTTGATTTGGGCAGGGCCATATTCTCGGGATGGTGCATTTACGGGGGAGAGTGCGGCCAAATTTCAGCGAGATAAGACGAATCCAAGATTGGAATTTTAAAGCCTCGCTGAATAATGGCAAAACATGACCAAATTGCGGATTTTGGCAAGCTTGGGGTGGGATTTGAGTAGTAGCACAAGCGAGAAAAAGGTACGTAAGGCTTCCCTTTTTCTTCTTTGGCATGTCTTAGATGTTCTAGGCTTGATTACGAGCCTCGGGGGCCACTCTAAATCTAGAAATCCGAGATTGAATTTAGTTACTATTCATTCAGTAAAAATTGAATTAAATGGCTTATGCTTTTTGTAAATAAATGTTCAAATGCTCATAACTTTTGAAAACGAAAGAGGAATGACTTGAATCTTCGAGGAAAGTTTAATGAGACATAATGACCACATTTTTAGGTTCGTTACCTGATTTGATCCAAGGTGGGCCCACAACACCCGAGACCCATGTATATTGTTTTATTTGTTTTACTTCCGTACGATTCTTAATAGAAACTTTGGACTAATGATTCGAGTTTGCCATAAGGACCTGGTAACCCCGATATGGGTATTCTAATTAGGCTACTCTGATATAGACGCTCCGATATGGGTAAGTTTGATATGAATATGTTGATATAAGCAGCCCGTCGTAAATGTTCTGAAATAGAAAATCCGACATAAGTATGCAAACATAAGAGTGATATATAAGCATTTTGTATAAGTGTGTTGGTATGAATACTATCGTAAGTCTTAATGTTCTCAGTACACACCCCGGATCGCTTGGGAAGTCCGAAGAGGTTTTCGCATGTTAAATACTTATAACTCTCCGACGCTAACCTCACAGAACCCGAGACTTGTTCCGAATCTTCGATGTTAATAAGCGTAGGTATTCATCGAGTCCGATTTCATATGCATATGTTTCGCACTACTCGCTCGTGCGCGACCAACGTATCTTTCACCGAGTCCCCGGCCAGGCATGTTATGAACTCGTGTGTACGCTCCACGATACGATTCTGACCGATTCACCGAGTCCCGGCCAGACATGATCTCGTGCGCACTTTCCGCACTATTCACCGAGTCCCTCGAACTTGCGGGGCCGGGACACGTTATCCGTATGTGATTATGATGTGATGTTGTGGGGACGGTGGCCGTGATGGCACACGATTATCATTCACCGAGACCCGCAAAAAGAGAGGGACACGTTATGTAGACATGATTCGATATGCATGATTTTATCTACCGAGTCCCTTAATAAAGGGCCGGGACACGTTATTTGCATATATGACATATCCGATTATATATATGATCCTATTCACCGAGTCCCTCATCGGAGGGCGGACACGTCATACACATATGAGATTTATGATTTTGATACGCATTAATATTCCGTCCGACATATGTCAACTTCTCGAGCCTTCCGTACGTACCGTACTGTCCGACGTACGCCGATTTGTATTTGTATGTTCTGTGTTTGTCCGTTATATGATATCATCCGAGCATTCCAAACGTTCGTATATTTATCCGATATACGATATCATCTGAACATTCTGTACGTTTGATATTCCGTCCGATATATGATCGCATCTGGATGTTCTGTACGTTTTGTACTCCGTCTGACGTGTGACATCACCGTACGCTCTGTAGTTTATGCACTTCTTCGGACATGCGGTCTGTGAACGCAAAGTAAGCATTTTAGGTACTTTGGTTGACCATTTGTTTTTCTATACACTCTTGGCTTATGAAACAGGTATGTATGAGTTGTGTCTGAAAGGTATGTGTCTGGTACTCGGAGTTATATCTATTTACTTGATGGTTCCGTCTGTTTCAACTATAATTTTGTTTATTTGTATTGCATGCCTTACGTACTCGAGACATATTCCGCATCGACCCCTTTCTTCGGGTCGCGTTTCATGCGCGCGGTACTCCCAGATGAGCGGAAGTGATTATAGAAGATGTTCCAGCGAAGATGGCAAGCTCCACTTTCCCGGAGTACTGCCGAGTCAGAGTCTGTCTGATTTGATTTTCTGGATCTGTGTTAGAGACTTTGCAGACAGCGTTGTGGGTATGGTATGTCAGTCTGTCAGCGGCTCCATCAGCCGACATGTTGATTTGTGATATGTAATAAATTGTGTACAATTACATATTTTGTCAAAAATTGAAAGCCTCATTATGTATTTGATGATTATTCAGTTTAGAGATTTGCAAAAAAAATTTATGGGCATAATAGGAGTCTGTGGGTTCGCTCGGCTCCGGATGTGGGGTCGGGTGACCATCACGTCCCTTGGAAATTGGGGCGTGACACTATCAATGCGTATACATCATGAGAGAATACAGACAATATACCTGTAACCACATCTGGGGACGACTCGAGATCCTGCCGTCCGGCTAAAGCATATAATCGGGGCTGGGTGGCACCTCGACGTGATGCTCCCCTTCGGCCCCTACCTCGTCCCCGACGAAGTCCGGGGGGAGTTTGCCCCGTCGGGCGTACGGAAGAAGAACCTGCCGCGGACCCCCGTGGGCCGAGCCCCACCTCTGTCATACCTCGAGGGAGACGCCTCGCATCAAATGTCCTACCCGCCCACAATTGTAACATGCATCGGTGCCCCCGGCGACATGGCCCTGAGTGCAATTTTCTGCACTGATTGCATCGGGGAACTGGTGGTCTCCCCTGACTGTAATCTCCCCCAAACTGGGAACCGGGGGCCCTCAAACTCTGACCCTGTCGAGATCGATAAGAACGATCAGATCTCCTGCCTGTAAATCGGGGAGGTGCATTCGTCACTGACTGACCTGAGTGTCCAGAATATGTCCTTTCGGGATCCACCCCTATAATCACCTCTCGCGCCCATAGATCTTGCCCGTTTGCCTTGCCCTCTATCAACGTCACGATCACCCTTGCGGAGGTCGCTACCCTTCCAAATTTTGGGCATGGGCTTGGATGCGGGAAATGTCCATCCCGTCTTGTAGAGAAGTCGTCAAACAATCCTTAACGGATGTGGTCCTAAGCCACTCACAAACCCGTATACCCCGTCGCCCATATCGGCTACCATTGTGAGAGAGCGTACCCGGCCAAAGAGTTGAATTGAAGGCCGTACCCCGGCACTCATATTCCCTTGCTTTAAATTCGTAACCGTCCGCTCTAGCTCGGCGGACTTCGTGTGGTAAGTAGTGGCGAATGAAAGCATCCACAAATTCTTGCCACACGGGAGGAGGCGCATTTTCTTTCCTCGATGCTCTCCAGTTATTATACCATAAAACCGCCACATCTCGGAGTCTATATGATGCCAACTCCACCGATTCGATCTCAGAAGCATGAATAATCTGCAACGTCCTCAACATTTCGTCAATAAAGCCTTGCGGGTCTTCATCCGGCTTGGACCCAAAGAATTCTTGAGGATTAAGGCTCATGAAGTCACGGCTCTAGTACTAGACGAATGATCACTTGGGCCCGCATTTTGCCTCGTGCTCGAGCGCAACCCATTTGGGTCAATAAATTAATAGCCTCGGCTACTTGTTGTCCCGAAGCAGCCGGTGGAGGAACTGGAGGGATAGGAGCTGGAACAGAAGACCCTTCTTGCCCCTCTATGATAGGAGGAGTAGTGGAGGCATTAGATAAAGCCTCGTGATGTGATTCCCCTTCCTCTATATTCATAGGCGGCTCTCTTTCCGCCCGCCTCTTTGTCGTAGTCTTGCCCTTCTGGGCGGCTTTAGCCTTTGGCGGCATTTCTGAAATCATAGCACATTCGTTAGGGAGGAGTACATCTTATACACGGCTCTATCGCACGATCTTATATGAAGAAGGATGGTCATTTTTCCTAAATGCCCTGTAGCCCCTTGTTTATTAGCGTGGCGCGCAACACACCATAAACAAGACTCTACTAGACACGGCTCGTAGACACTTCCTAGGGACCGAACTGGCTCGATACCACTTTTGTCACGACCCGAACTACGGCCGCGACGGCATCCGGGCGACCACCGAACACCGCTCATATTATCGCTATCTACTATCATTCATCCTATATACCGTAATCATATAAACCGTCATGTTTCGAAATACGTTAACTTTTATAAACATAAGCCCTTCGACTATCAAAATAATATATATACAAATACCCATACATATACATGGAGACCATGGGGCCATACTACCCACACATACGTGACTACGAGCCTCTAATGGAATACTAGACATATAGACGGGACAGGACCCCGTCGTGCCCAAAATGTGAATATACAAATATATATACCAAAAGAATAATCAAAGCACCTCCGGACGATGGAGTGCTCACAAATCAGCCACTGACTCCTAGGGATCGACTGCCTCCTTGCCTACCCGTGGGCATGAACACGAGCGTCCAAAGAAAAGGGACGTCAGTACGAACATTGTACTGAGTATGTAAGGCAGAAATGAAACAACATAACCTGGAAATCGTAAATCATGAGATGAGAGCATAATCTGTGCCATCTTTACATATGAACCAGTTTCATGTGCAGTCGTCATACATAAATACATCACATACATTATCATAGCATGCAAGCATCGTCACATTGTTCATATCGTTACCCGCGTCCGGGTGACCATCCCATGCAGCCCACTAGTGGTGACATGTCCGCCCTCTCCTCAGTGCAGTGGAATCATAGCAGCCCGCCGTAGCGGTGACATGTCCGGCCGATCAGGCACGGTGGAATCATAGCAGCCCGCCGTAGCGGTGACATGTCCGGCAAATTAGGCGCGGTGGAATCATATTATCACACATACCATGCATTTCATACATTTGTCACCATTAACATTCAATTCATAGACATATCGTGGCTTATCATGATGTTACCATAGTTTAACATTCTTAGTTATATACACATGTACATACATTAAGCTTGCGAGTGGCTATATTTATATCGGGGTGACGTAAGGTCGTAAACCCCCGGTCATGTTATGGATTAGCATAAGAGTCATATCTCACCTTGGAGGAATTTACGATTTAAGGCGAGTACGTATAAGAGGAAATGCCAATGGATCGTGATCCTCATCATTGATCTCATAGGAACCTTATGTCGTGGTCGCTAGAGTCTTTATTGCGTTCATAGCGTATTTCTTATCCAATATCGTTACTCATGGACGTAAACATTTCATCTCAAGGAACATAAAAGATCCGGGAAGGAAGAGGGAAATCGTATATAAGATTCATGCCTTGGAAGGAAGGGTAATGCCTCACATACCTTTTGTCGTTAACTACTTTATAGCTTGCTCGTCCTCCTTTGATGTCTTCGTCTTTACCTTCAAGAGAGTTCGTCGCTTCGTTAGCTAGGCAATTATAAAACCGTGCCTCTTAAGGCTAAAGAAAATTGGGCAGCGTTTCCTTTGTTTATACTACTTTCCGCCATATTCCATATCAACTCCCAACACTCATAACAACCATCACAATATCGCTAATAACAATCGTCACTCATTCCCATGATTTGCATTTCATAATTTCACTTAAATTCTCCATATTCATGACTAAGGTTTATTATCACATTCATTCACTTGTAATACTTATTCCATGCTCCAAATATCATTTATAACATACTCACAATCTCCACATAATCATTTTCGTGATTCATCGCAACTACTATTCAACAATGACATTATTTCCCCCATTTATGACCCATTTTCTTTACTCTTTCATAATCTAAGTGTTTCATCTTAATAATACTTCAATCAACATCTAAAGTTCATGAAACTTACCTCAAATGGTAGAGGAATAAACCTTGAATGATGATACACCTTCTAGCACAAAACCCTATTTCTTCTCTCTTGGAATTCCTTGCCTTTGGTAGCTTTAATGGAGTTTCTTAAGCTTGATTCTCCTCAAATCTTGTTATTGATCCTTGATCTCCTTAGTTTTCTTGTGGATGAAATGTTTGGAAGTTTCTAGAGGTGTGGAGAGGTTGAAGTCGTGGTTGAGAATGAATAAAATGAAGTGGACTTAACATTTAAAGGCTTGGAGATGTTCGGTAGGAGTGGGACTTCCACGGACGGCTTCACGGTCCGTGGAACCCTTTGTTGGCCGTGGGCCGGTCGTGGTTCACGACCAGCCAGCCACACTTTCTCGCTGGCTGTTCCACGGACACATCCACGGGTCGTGGAACATTGTGCTTGTCCGTGGAACATGGTCGTGGAACTCACAGTTCCACCGGAATGGTTCCGTCGTTTCGTTTGACCTCTAATCCTTATGGAACCTTCTTAGCACTTGTTTATCATTTCATTATGAATCTCGGGGTGTCGTAACTCTTCTCCACAACATTCTTAAGGCATCATTAACTCAATACTCCTAGTTTGCGTCCAATATACTAACTTATAACTCGATCCCTTAACTACTTTCTTGCTTCAACTCGGATGCCTTTGGAATCTTAATTAGGACTATCAATTTGTACTTCCTGCTTATCCAACCTCGTATACGTCCTGTCCTTCGCGAGCCTACTCGCTTATATACTAAGGGGAATTTTCCAAGGTGTAACAGTACCCCTGAATAAGTACATACAAATGCAACGAACGAATATATACCAAAATATGGCTCCGTAACGAGGGGAGCACTCCAAACGAGAAGGGGTGTCCTAAACGGGTAGATCACCAAGCGTGCGTACGTAAACACATCGGGCATGAAATATATATATCAAAAGCGACAAGCCCCGAAGAAAGGGGGTCGATGGATCGCCCCGTACATTATAAATATGTACTGAGTATGCAAAGCAGAAAATGTAGTATACAAATAACGAGTCAAAATCGAAATAGAGGTACAGAAGGTAAGTGCATTCCCAAAATATCACAATGTTACTTTAAAAATATGAATCATGCATAGGGCACAGAAAATATGGTCGCCCGCCTGTCGATGGCGCCACAACACAGCATAACACCAGAAAGTTTCAAATCTCCGTATCCCCGTCACATATCAAACACAGCATATCGCCATACACAGCATAACATCAAATATAGCGGAACCCGGCCCTCAAGCGAGGAGCTCGGTAAACCATAAACACAGCATAACACCGGAGTATATCATAATGCGCACGACAACAGAACTGGCCCGGGACTCGGTGAAAGACATAACAGAATGCACGAGCGGAGTAGTGAGGAATCATATGCATAAAATCATTATCGTAAATCCAAAAGATAAGTAAAATAGTCATATTTGAAATCGGAATAATACTTACAACATTCTCTTTCAAAAGTTGTCGAAATTACATAAAGGAGCGTCGCGGGACCCACGGACGGGTGTAGACCCGAGCTGGGCCCGCTCATGGAAAACATACTCGTCTAACATCATACAACCTTCTACGAAAATCTCAAGGCAATCCGAGCTTTTCTGTGAAAGTTATGGGCGTTGGTAGTTTTTGAATCGTTAAAGAATAAACTCTTTAAAAACCAAACTTTCATGAAACCTTTACAAATCAATAATTCCAAGGACAAAGGATCAATATTCCATAACATCAACATATGAATGTCAAGAAACAAGTGCGTATCATAGACATGCTTGGATTGCGATAATAGAGTTTTCTCGAAGTTCGTGTCATAGCCAATTTTTAACTAAGGCATGCCAAAGAAAGAAGGATGCTTTACATGCCTCAAATGCTCTCCAATATAATCCAAACTCAAGCTAAATCCAATCTACGCCTCGGGCTGCCCAAGGTCTACAATTAAGCCATAATATGCCAAACATTAGATATAGCCATTTTTGGGCATTTAATTCCAATTTAGCCCTTAATCTACAGAAATTTGGGCAGCATTTCCCCTGTAAATAGGCCACCCCGAGAATTTAACTCGGCCAAATCAATCAACAACAACAACAACAACCAACCTAGCAACATCAAAAACCAATCCGGAAGACAATATACATTAATAGCTCTCTTTCACGTCATTCAACAACATTCAATATATTTGATTCAACGGCTTACCTTCAAGCCAACATCGACGCTTATACATTCAAATACCAACCCGAACCCATACCAACAATATTTAAGGACATTCCAATCAATTCATACAACATTTCCAACAATCCAAAAATGGCTCCAATTCACCCGAAAACAGCCCCCAAACCCGAGAACCTCACTTTACACATTCCTCATTTTCAAATCATGATTTGTATCCACAATTCACATTCTAACAATGCTATTATCATCAATATACAATTTACATTAAGTATACAATAGCCTCCAAATCAGTCCGCAACAATTACAACATCAATTTGAGTCATTAAGCATTCATTTCCAACATAGAATTCATAACGACGATGACTAAAACATTATGCGATACTAATTCGTTCATTGTCATATTCCATGATCATTTTCAGCCAACACACAACATATATACATATGGATGATTCTCATTCATTTCTTCACCTTACAATGATCACAACATGATAACTAGACTTCAATTCATCACTTCAATACAACACAACACACACACACTTACACGGCTAAGCCTCATACATATGGCCTCAACTTCAACATACTTTATTTCATGAATTTCTTCCATTTTAACATACTACAACATGCATACAACCTTTATAATACATAAAACATAATCAAATCTTACCTTTACTCTTCAATTGCACAATAGGCTAGGGTTTCCAAAGATGAAAACTAGCGGGTTGATCGCTCCAACGACACTTCCACGCTACTTAGGGACCTCAAAATAGTGGGTTTGAATCAACAAAATAATTTTGGAAGGGCTTGAAATGAACTTCAATTTTCTAGGAGCTTGGCCGAGAGCCTCACTTTCTCTCCACTCTTGGTCTTTTTTTTCTAAGTGTTGAAATGGTAAGGATGACTTAGAAGTCATCTTTTAACTAATGCAAGACTTATTCAAGGGTCCCTTGGCCCACACCATGTGTTGTTCCAATTAAAATTGAACACAATTTGTGTGGGCCAACACCCACACTTACACGGCCACACATGGGAAATGGATGATTTCCAACTTCCAATTTTATCACTTTTGGTCCCAAATTTTCCTAATTGTTCCATACCAACAAATTCATGCACAACTTATGTCTCGAAATAAAATCAAAGGTCAAAAATCCCGACTTTGTATCCCGGAATAGTTTTGTCCTTAACTTATCAGAATTAATCCGGATTGTTTCAATGTTCAAAAATACGAGATATAACAAGAGGTAGGACCCAACCTTCAGGGTCAGTAGCCGGATCTTCAGCATCTATACGCCCTATGGGGCCAGGTTCACATGCGCCAGTCGTCCATGGTAGAGGCAGAGGGAGAGTTCCCAGTTCTAGCGGTCCTCAGCACCGTATTTATGCTTTGGCTGGACGCCAAGATCTTGAGTCTTCCCCTGATGTGGTCACAGGTATATTATCGGTATTTTCTCATGATGTATATACTTTGATAGATCCTGGCTCCACATTGTCATATGTTACTCCGTATATTGCGGGTCGGTTAAGAATCAAATCAGAGTCAATTAAACCTTTTGAGGTGTCCACACCCGTTAGTGAATCGGTAATAGCTAGCCGAGTATATAGAAATTGTGTAATTGTGATTTGTGATCGTCGTACTATGATTGACTTGCACGAGCTAAAAATGGTGGATTTTGATGTTATTATGGGCATGGATTGGTTGGCTTCTTGCTATGCCAATGTCGATTGTAGAATGAAAATGGTTCATTTCCAATTTCCAGGAGAACCAGTTTTAGAATGGAAGGGAAATACGGCGTCACCAAAGGGTATATTTATTTCCTATCTAAAGGCAAGGAAAATGATTACAAAAGGTTGAATTTATTATCTAGTGAGGGTTCAAGATGTAGAAGCTGAACCGTCGACTCTTCAGTAAGTTCCCGTAGTAAATGAATTTTCGGATGTATTCCCGAAAAAGCTTCCAGGCCTTCCTCCTGAGCGGGAGATTGATTTTGCTATTGATGTGTTGCCGGACACTAAGCCTATATCTATTCCTCCTTATAGAATGGCTCCCGCAGAGCTGAAAGAGTTGAAGGAGCAATTTAAAGACTTGCTTGAGAAAGGCATTATTAGGCCCAGTTCTTCCCCGTGGGGAGCACCCGTACTGTTTGTTCGAAAGAAAGATGGCTTTTTGAGAATGTGCATTGACTACCGGCAACTGAATAAGGTGACGATTAAGAATAAATATCCTCTTCTGAGGATTGATGACTTATTTGATCAATTACAAGGTGCCAAATGGTTTTCGAAGATATATTTGAGGTTCGGGTATCATCAAGTGAGAGTTAGGGAGAAAGATATCCCTAAGACGAAATTTCTTCGTAACAAGATATGGCCATTTTGAGTTCCGGGTAAAGTAATTTGGGCCAACTAATGCACCGGCAGTATTTATGGATTTGATGAATGATGTGTTCAGGCCCTTCCTAGATCTATTTGTGATTTTATTCATTGACGATATCTTAGTGTATTCTAGATCCGAGGCAGAACATGCGGATCATTTGCGTACTATTCTTAGAGTTCTTCAAACGCAAGAGTGTTTGCAAAATTTTCTAAGTGTGAGTTCTGGTTGAACTCAGTGACATTTCTAGGGCACATTGTTTCAGCCGATGGTATTCGAGTAGATAGCCAAAAGATTGAGGCCGTGAAGACTCGGCCAAGGCCCACAACTCCTACGAAGGTTCGCAGCTTTTTGGGCCTAGCAGGTTATTACAGGAGATTTGTTGAAGGTTTCTCTTCTATTTCCTCGCCACTCACAAAGCTGACCCAGAAATCAGCTAAGTTTCAATGGACAGATGCTTGTGAACGTAGTTTTCAAGAGCTAAAATATATATTGACGTACGCACCTCGCCCCGACACTTCCGCAGGGATTG